>NW_027856309.1:0-1967 GCF_054177405.1 Leptonychotes weddellii
TATATGCCACATCTTCTTTATCCATTCATCTGTCGATGGACATCTTGGCTCTTTCCACAGTTTGGCTATTGTGGACATTGCTGCTATAAACATCGGGGTGCACATACCCTTTCGGATCCCTACTTTTGTATCTTTGGGGTAAATACCCAGTAGTGCAATTGCTGGATCATAGGATAGCTCTATTTTCAACTTTTTGAGGAACCTCCATACTGTTTTCCAGAGTGGCTGCACCAGCTTGCATTCCCACCAACAGTGTAGGAGGGTTCCCCTTTCTCCGCATCCCCGCCAACATCTGTTCTCTTAAAAAATATTTGATCTTAAAAACTATTAACTCATGCATATTAACCCCTTTCTGATCACGGCTGATTATAATGTTTGTGCGTAGAGGGTTTCACTATTACATCCTGTAAGAAACTATCTGATTGGGACACCTGGGTGGCTCAGTTGGTTAAGTATCTGCCTTTGGCTCAGGTCATGATCCCAAGCTCCTGGGATCTAGTCCCACATCGGACTCCTTGCTCAGCGGGGAGCCTGCTTCTCCCTCTGCCTGCCACTCCCCCTGCTTGTGCTCACGCGATCTCTCTGACAAATAAATAAATAAAATCTTAAAAAAAAGAAAGAAAGAAACCATCAGATTGTAACATCGAGAACTGAAGTTATTCTTCTACTCATACCTCTTTTCAGAGGACTCAAGAATGGGAGTCCTTTGAAAGCGGGGACTCTGCCTCATTCATCTGTCCCCAGCATTTAGGTTATCAGTAATAGATGCATATTTGGGAGCTCACAGGGGAAATGGCAGGGGCCAAAGCAAGGAGAGGATTGGCAGGTATGGTTAGGATATAATTCTGCAGGCAAATCATGGGAAAAAATGTTGCAAAGCTTAGTGTATGAAATATTAAAATACCAGGTTTTTTTGTTTGTTTTGTTTTTGTTTTAAGCAGGCTCCACTTCCAGCATGGAGCCCAACATGGGGTTTGAACTCATGACCCTGAGCTCAAGACCCGAGCTGAAATCAAGAGTCGGCCGCTTAACTGACTGAGCCACCCAGGCACCCCAAAAATATGAGTTATTTTTTAAAGAGAGTCATAGATAACAATTGAAATTAATGAGCCATTGTTGATCACAGAACAGTATATCTTGAGGGTGGTACTCAGTAAGTATTTTTAAATGACTCGAATGACAGAATATTAGATAAAACAAAATAATCTGAATGGCCCCTTGGAATCATGCCAGAAGGTCAACTTAGGTGGTCTGTGAGTACTTGCTTTTGGGTATGAGATGTGGGGTTTCTTTTTTTTTTTAATTTAATTTAATTTTATTTTATTATGTTATGTTAGTCACCATACAATACATCATTAGTTTTTGATGTACTGATCCATGATTCATTGTTTTCGTATAACACCCAGTGCTCCATGCAGTACATGCCCTCTTTAATACCCATCACCAGGCTAACCCATCCCTCCAACCCCCTTCCCTCTAAAACCCTCAGTTTGTTTCTCAGAGTCCATAGTTTCTTCATGGTTCATCTCCCTCTCTGATTTCCCCCCCTTCATTTTTCCCTTCCTTCTCCTAAGTCCTCCATGCTATTCCTTATGTTCCACAAATAAGTGAAACCATATGATAATTGACTTTCTCTGCTTGACTTATTTCAGTTAGCATAATCTCCTCCAGTCCCATCCATGTTGATGTAAAAGTTGGGTATTCATTCTCTCTGATGGCTGAGTAATATTCCATTGTATATATGGACCACATCTTCTTTATCCATTCATCTTTTGAAGGGCATCTAGGCTCTTTCCACAGTTTGGCTATTGTGGACATTGCTGCTATGAACATTGGGGTGCATATGGCCCTTATTTTCACTACATCTGTGTCTTTGGGGTAAAGACCCTGTAGTGCAATTGTTGGGTCATAGGGTAGCTCTATTTTTAATTTTTTGAGGCACCTCCACACTGTTTTCCAAAGTGGCT
>NW_027856310.1:0-258 GCF_054177405.1 Leptonychotes weddellii
CCCATTTACATTCAGGGTAACTATTGAAAGATATGAATTTAGTGCCATTGTATTGCCTGTAAGGTGGCTGTTACTGTATATTGTCTCTGTTCCTTTCTGATCTATGTTGCTTTTAGGCTCTCTCCTTACTTAGAGGACCCCTTTCAATATTTCTTGCCATCCCTGCTCTCTTGAAGCTTATTAATGTGACATACTCTCCCCATCACTAGCACACTAGAACACAGTACCACAAAGGCAATGAGGGTGAACAAGGAGGAG
>NW_027856311.1:0-258 GCF_054177405.1 Leptonychotes weddellii
CAGGGGGCTCGATCGAGAGGGCGGCTGGGGAACACCCACGGGGCGGGAGATGCCCGCTCTTGGGAGAGGGTCGACGGGGCGCTGGGCCAGCCGAGCAAGAGGAGTCTCAGGAGCGGGAGAGGAAACGAGTAAGAGAGGCCGCAGACCCTGGGGGAGCAGCGGGCAGACTGTCGGAGGCGTGGGCAGCACCGGGCCGGGCGAACCAGAGACACGGCGCAGCGTGGCCCAGCTGCAGACCTACAGACGGGGCCGCAAGGA
>NW_027856312.1:0-258 GCF_054177405.1 Leptonychotes weddellii
GAATTAAGAGAGAGCAACTCAATTAAGAGACGAATTACAAGTAGGTATACATCTGAATGACTCACCTCTGTACTCAAAAGTCCTTAGGAATTGTTAAGTAACCTGGCAAGCGTAAGTTAAGTCATTCAGTCTATGATATGGCCCCATAAATGACAGTGGATGGTGGCCTACCACACTGTTTTCTTATTATTAATTTTTAAATTTGGATATTCAAATTTCAAATTCCAATTGCTGATCATCAGAAATAAGAATCATTAA
>NW_027856313.1:0-258 GCF_054177405.1 Leptonychotes weddellii
CTCCATTTGATGCTCCCCTTCCTCTGAGAGACTTGCGGTGGGTGGATGTCTCCCTCCTGTGTGCTCTCACATCTGAAATAAATGCACTTGCTGGGCCCTTATCACATACTCAACAGATGTTGAAAGAATAAACTAATAAATGGCCTAAGCCCTTAGACACAGGCCTAATTCTCAAATTATTCCAGGTTAAGGCATCAACTGGGAAAATAAACATCGTGTTTATAGCACCTATGAAATAGAAGTCAAGGGGCAACTACC
>NW_027856314.1:0-258 GCF_054177405.1 Leptonychotes weddellii
ATCTCGACCAGAGTTCAAAGTAGGTCTTTCTTGTACAGAAATGTGCTTTAGAGGTACTGCTTTTCACCAAATTTTGAATCGATTTTCCTTTTGTTCATTATAAAAGGTCCATGGATTACAAGGGCAGTGAAGGACATTCGAATACGCTAGGCAGGAAAAGCCTGGCAAAGATGATTTGTGTCCCCTTTGCGTTCATTTACGATGTTTATGGATAAAGATCATCTCCATGGGCGCCTGGGTGGCTCAGATGGTTAAGCG
>NW_027856315.1:0-258 GCF_054177405.1 Leptonychotes weddellii
GGCTGGGTATAGTATGCACCCAGGTGAGGAGGCCAGCCTCAGGGGCCCGTGACAGAGCTGAATTCAAGCCCTTCCAGATGGCTCGGCGCTCCGGCCAGGGTGGGCTGGCCTCGGCAAATTCCAGCTGGGGCCCCTGGAAGTTCAGGTCCAAGTGACGGGTGGTCTGCAGCCACAGCTAGAGAACGCGGCCAGCAACCTCGCTCAGCAGGGAGGGTGACGTGCATCCTCGAGAGCCAAACTCACAGGCCCCGTGCCCCC
>NW_027856316.1:0-258 GCF_054177405.1 Leptonychotes weddellii
GTTACTGCCCATAGATCCAGCTGCACCTGTCTGTCCCGTTTTGGGTAGCTGAAGGCCCCCGCTAATGGGGCTCTTGGAGGCCAAAAAGCCACAGAAATTGGTGGGCCTGGCTGAGCACTGAGAACTGTCAGAGTACTTGCCACCAAACCCAAAGATGCCTGAGTTCAGGGGAATGGAACCGGTCACATGGGCCCTGGGTCCCCCTCCCACCTCAAGAAGACTTCCGGGCAAGGAGGTGCATCGAGAACCATGGCACAA
>NW_027856317.1:0-258 GCF_054177405.1 Leptonychotes weddellii
AGATAAAACCTTAGTCCTTAGACCTAAGGCAACTCTGACTACCGCTGTTTGTTTGTTTTTTTTTTTTATTCAAACTTGCACCTTGGTCCAACTCCCAAAACGGCCTCATCATGTCTGACTCGTATTTAGAGGAGGGGTCCTGGGATTGAAAACAGAAGGGGCTGTTTTGCTAAGAACCCTGCAAGGCAGCATGGCCCAAACCATCTCACTTGTGTGAAGGGTCACTAGGAAGCAGAGAGGCTTCAGAAGACAGAGTAG
>NW_027856318.1:0-258 GCF_054177405.1 Leptonychotes weddellii
ATGCATGTTTTCTTTCTCTAGAGCAACAGAGAAGTGATAAGAAATGCTATGTCGGGGCACCTGGGTGGCTCAGTTGGTTAAGCGACTGCCTTCGGCTCAGGTCATGATCCTGGAGTCCCGGGATCGAGTCCCGCATCGGGCTCCCTGCTCGGCAGGGAGTCTGCTTCTCCCTCTGACCCTCCTCCCTCTCATGCTCTCTCTCATTCTCTCTCTCTCAAATAAATAAATAAAATCTTAAAAAAAAAAAAAAAAAGAAAA
>NW_027856319.1:0-258 GCF_054177405.1 Leptonychotes weddellii
CCACATTATCAGATGACTCTTTAAGGGCAACAGAATGCTAGGCCATAATGCGAGTTCTGAGGTAACGTTAGAGGTGAACTCCCATTACCTGCCTGGGAACTTGGGAGCAGAGCGGCGGAGGGGGCCAGGGCCCGTGTGTGTCGAGTCGTGCAAAGACGATCTTCCCCTTAGTGCCCCTCTCGGCTGCAAAGGAGCTGCCAAGAGCAAAGTCGTGAGTATAGATGCGAGATCAGATGCAGCAGAGCTGACCCTAAGTCA
>NW_027856320.1:0-1967 GCF_054177405.1 Leptonychotes weddellii
AAAAAAAGAACAAGAGGCAGTACCAACTGCCAGGGACCTAATCAATACAGACATTAGTAAGATGTCATAACTAGAGTTCAGAATGATGATTATAAAGATACTAGCTGGGCTTGAAAAAAGCACAGAAGATACTAGAGAATCCCTTTCTGGAGAAATAAAAGAACTAAAATCTAACCAAGTGGAAATCAAAAAGGCTATTCATAAGGTGCAATCAAAAATGGACGCTCTAACTGCTAGGATAAATAAGGCAGAAGAGAGAATCCGTGATATAGAAGACCAAATGATGGAGAATAAAAAGCTGAGAAAAAGAGATAAAAAACTACTGGATCACAACAGGAGAATTCGAGATAAGTGATACCATAAAGCGAAACCACATTATAATAATTGGGATCCCAGAAGAAGAAGAAAGAGAGAGAGGGGCAGAAGGTATAATGGAGAAAATTATAGCAGAGAACTTCCCTATTTGGGGAAGGAAATAGGCATCAAAATCCAGGAGGCAAAGAGAACCCCTCTCAAAATCAATAAAAATAGGTCAACACCCCGACATCTAATAGTAAAACTCACAAGTCTCAGAGACAAAGAGAAAATCCTGAAAGCAGCTCAGGACAAGAGGTCTGTAACCTACAA
Source organism: Leptonychotes weddellii (assembly GCF_054177405.1). Lineage (NCBI taxonomy): Eukaryota > Metazoa > Chordata > Mammalia > Carnivora > Phocidae > Leptonychotes > Leptonychotes weddellii. Next base: position 628 of record NW_027856320.1, read on the forward strand.
TGGTAGAAACATTAGATTGGCAGCAGACCTATCCACAGAGACCTGGCAGGCCAGAAAGGACTCGCATGATATGTTCAGCACTAAATGAGAAAAATATGAAGCCAAGAATACTATATCTAGCTAGGCTGTCATTGAAAATAGAAGGAGAGATAAAAGAGATAAAGAGATAAGAAGATAAGCGATAAAAAGCTTCCAGGATAAACAAAAACTAAAAGAATTTGCAAAGACCAAACCAGCCCTACAAGAAATACTGAAAGGGGTCCTCTAAGCAAAGAGAGAGCCTAAAGTAACATACACCAGAAAGGAACAGAGACAATATACAGTAACAGTCACCTTACAGGCAATACAATGGCACTAAATTCATACCTTTCAATTGTTACCCTGAATGTAAATGGGCTAAATGCCCGAATCAAAAGACACAGGCTATCAGACTGGATAAAAAAACAAGACCCATCAATATGCTGTCTGTAAGGGACTCATTTTAGACCCAAAGACACCTCCAGGTTTAAAGTGAGGGGGTGAAAAACCATTTACCATGTTAATGGACATCAAAAGAAAGCTGGGATGGCAATCCTTATATAAGACAAATTAGAGTTTAAACCAAAGACTGTAATAAGAGATGAGGAAGGACACTATATCATACTTAAAGGGTCTATCCAACAAGAATATCTAACAACTGTGAATATCTATGCCCCTAACACAGGAGCAGCCAATTAATAACAAAAGCAAAGAAACACATCGACAACAATACAATAATAGTAGGGGAATTTAGCACCACCCTCACTGAAATGGACAGATCATCTAAGCAAAAGATCAACAGGGAAATAAAGGCCCTAAGTGACACAGTGGTCCAGATGGACTTCACAGATATATTCAGAACATTCCATCCCAAAGCAATAGAATACACATTCTTCTCTAGTGCACATGGAACTCCAGACTATACTGGAGAATATTCACATCCTTGGTCACAAATCAGGTCTCAACTGGTACCAAAAGATTGGGATCATTCCCTGCATATTTTTGGACCACAATGCTTTGAAACTAGAACTTAATCATAAGAGGAAAGTTGGAAAGAACTCAAATACATGGAGGCTAAAGAGCATACTACTAAAGAATGAATGGGTCAACCAGGAAATTAAAGAAGAATTAAAAAAATTCATGGAAACAAATGAAAACGAAAACACAACTGTTCAAAATCTTTGGGATACAGCAAAGGCGGTCCTAAGAGGAAAGTATATAGCAATATAAGCCTTTCTCAAGACACAAGAAAGGTCTCAAATACACAACCTAACCCTACACCTAAAGGAGCTGAAGAAAGAACAGCAAATAAAGCCTAAACC
>NW_027856321.1:0-258 GCF_054177405.1 Leptonychotes weddellii
TCTCTGGTCTCCATGAGGTCAACTACAAAAAAGGGAAAATAGAGACAATAAACTCTATTTCAGGGGATTTTGACACCAAATATACAAAATGCTAACACAAAGCCTGACACATAGTAACACTACAGAAAGGGTAACCACTGGTGTTGTTAATAACAAAACATTGAGCTGAGCCCCTGGTATAGAGCAGTCAGGCACTCAAATATTTGTTGGAATGAGTTAAATTCAAATCAGTGTCATGAAGATTGGGGAAGGGAGGAA
>NW_027856322.1:0-258 GCF_054177405.1 Leptonychotes weddellii
AGCGTCCTGTGTTGTGCGCCCCTCCGCAGCGCTCCCAGTCCTGCCTCCAGGTCGGGGCACGTCTCTGCCCTTTATGCTTCTAAAACCACCAGCCGCTCCCAGTTTGCGCGCGCGCTAGGGGTCCTGTCCCAGGGACTGCAGTTCGCGTGTGCGCGACTCCGCTGCTCGGGGTTTCCACCCCAGAGGTTGCAGTTCACCGGCGGGACCCCGGCGCACCGGGTTTCTGTCTCGGAGGCTGCAGTTCGCGTGCGCGCGACC
>NW_027856323.1:0-258 GCF_054177405.1 Leptonychotes weddellii
ATATATATATATATATATTTAAAGATTTTATTTATTTATTTGACAGAGAGAGACACAGCGAGAGCAGGAACACAAGCAGGGGGAGTGGGAAAGGGAGAAGCAGGCTTCCCTCTGAGCAGGGAGCCCGATGTGGGATTCGATCCCAGGACCCTGGGATCATGACCTGAGCCGAAGGCAGCCGCTTAACGACTGAGCCACCCAGGTGCCCGACAGTTAATATTTTGAATATCACCTCTGGAGTAGTGGGTACTTGACAAA
>NW_027856324.1:0-258 GCF_054177405.1 Leptonychotes weddellii
CACCCTCTCTGACAGCAAACACTGTGCCTACATGGGTACTCCCTGCACCTTTACTCTGTTTTATTTTTCTGAAGAGACATATTACATGAAAGTAGGTATATTTATGATCTGACTCCCCTACTCAGATCCATGAGGTCAGGAATCCAAGTCAGTCTTGTTTGCCAGAATATAGACTACATTATGGAATATATAGCACAGGGTATAGGAAAGAGGCTATAATATAGCAGGTGCTCAATAAATATTTGCTGGTTTAATGAA
>NW_027856325.1:0-258 GCF_054177405.1 Leptonychotes weddellii
ATGTCACCTGTGCTCCCAGCCGTGGCCACTGTCTCACCCTCAGTAAATCTGCTCCCATCATCCCTTCCTCTAGCAATGTCCTTATACCTTAAATGTGAGTACATTATAAGAATATCAGACCCTATCTCTTATCCCAGCCTACCCTCCCTATTTGGCTGATCACTTCTAAAATTGAATACATCAATCTCAGTCACGTTTCCTCAATCTTAGTCTCCACCATCACCAGCACCACCAGTCGACATAGCCTACCTCCTCTTC
>NW_027856326.1:0-258 GCF_054177405.1 Leptonychotes weddellii
ACGGTGGCCATGAAGTTGCATAGTCTCATCAGGAACATGGTGTCGCCCAAGTGCAGTCAGTTCTGCCTTGAGGTGACATATGGCTCCTAAAATCACCACGCCATGCAAAGTGACACAATCACAACCGCAGGGCTTACGGTAAAAATGGGGTGAGGAACGCAGCACGCAAAATGTCATCAGTAACACATTAAAAAAAAAAGACACCTTGATCCAGCCGGGAGCACTTGTCCACGTTCACCTAGTATTTCTTAAGGTCAG
>NW_027856327.1:0-258 GCF_054177405.1 Leptonychotes weddellii
ACTTAGCATTGGAGGAATCAGGAATTCTTAAGCTATTTGAGATGCCTTGAGGACTAGGGGGGAAAAGCAAGCAGTCCTCAGTCTCCAGAGAAAGGAGTGGCCAAGATGACCTGTGACCTCCCGGCTCTCAGGCCACCTTAGTTTTGTCTAGTCTTCCAGCAGAAAAAGCAATGCTCCTGCTACTAGTTATACACTGGATATAGGTGTATCTATTATAATACTTATTTTAAGCATTCACTTTCCAGATATGTGTCCCCC
>NW_027856328.1:0-258 GCF_054177405.1 Leptonychotes weddellii
AAAGAATGCAGTCACCCACCGTGTATGTTTAGAGAACCAGAGTGGGTTCGTGGGCACTGCACCCCAGGGAGTCACCTTGACGGCAGTGTTGCTAGGGGGTGGACCAGAAAAGGACCTCGGCTGAGAGAAGCAGAGACATCACCGAATTACCAGGAACCAAAGAAGTAGAAGAAACCACTGGGATCTCATCCCATTCACCGCTGTCCCCAGGGCACGCAGGTGAGAGAACCCAGTGATGCTGGTAAGGGGGTGGGGTGG
>NW_027856329.1:0-258 GCF_054177405.1 Leptonychotes weddellii
CCATCCACGTCGTTGCAAATGGCAAGATTTCATTCCTTTTGATGGCTGCATAATATTCTCTTCTGTATATATACCACATCTTCTTTATCCATTCATTTGTCTATGGACATCTTGGCTCTTTCCATAGTTTGGCTATTGTGGACATTGCTGCTATAAACATCTGCTATGGACTCTGAGAAACAAACTGAGGGTTCTAGAGGGGAGGTGGTTGGGGGATGGGTTAGCCTGGTGATGGGAATTAAAGAGGGCACGTACTGA
>NW_027856330.1:0-1967 GCF_054177405.1 Leptonychotes weddellii
CTCACACCTCGTCTCCTCTAAGGAGCGGTCAGTGACCCCACACTGAGAGCTGATGCTCTGGCCCAGGATCAGTCTCCTCTGTAGCCTGAACCCCTGGAGGGCAGGGGCCATGTCTGCTTCTACTTTGAATGCCTGTCCCACCCTCGGCCTTGGGCAGTTTGCTCACTGTCACTGTGTCCCTGAAGGTATGAATGAATGACCTGGTTCCCCGTGTGCCCCCTCGCCCCTCCACCCCCTCCTCCAGCTGCTGCTGGAGGGACCTGCTGCCTCAGCATCCCTGATCCCAGAGGAAGCTCATGGCTCAGTGACCCACTGGACCCTCTGGAAAGAGACTCTTGCCTCCGTCTCATCCTCCTACCGGGCTCCTCCCTGCCTGGTCCCTCTCCCGCCTGCCCCAGGGGCTGCTGGCTGCTCCCAGGGCTGCTCCCAGACATCCTGTTCATGGTTCTCCTTCCTGGAATTTCGGACCCACCCTGAATATCGGGGAATCTCCTACTCCTCCCTCGAGACAAGGTTTCCCCATCACCTCCTCCAGGAGGCCCTCCCTGAGGACCTGGGTAAAAGCTATAAAGCTCTCGTGCCCCAGCATGGCTCTGGCTGGCTGCCTCTGGCATGTTCTCAGCCCTCCCCCCGCTGAGGAGCTCCTCAAGGGCGGGCACCATGTCCTGTTCCTCTCAGCACCTCGGCCCCAGGCAGGAGCTCGGGAACTGGCTGAGTGAAAGCACCTGCCATGCTCCTTCCTCTGCGGCTTCTGACCAGGTCCCTTCAGATGTCTCCATGTGCTTGGCAGTGGGCGTCCTCAGTTCATTCTCTCTGTGTAACAGAAACAGATTCACATGGACAAGCCCTCCGTGCCCACGAGGGAGTCATCCAGTGGATTGTTGTTCCTGTGCTTATGATCCTCGGAGCTCTACTGTGACTTTGTGTGACAGGTATGAAGATGAAGAACGTGGAGTCTGGGAGAGTCAGGTTGTATCTTCCTGTGCCCACTAGACCCTGGGTTCCCTCTTTCCTGCATTTTGTTCCTCAGAGAATATCCCTGCAGGTTGCTGGCTGGTGTGGCCATGGCCGTGGGGATCGTTGAGTGGGGGCGGGTAAGGTTTCCAGGCTCAAACTCAAGCTCCATCTGTGTATGACTCAGGTGCAGGATCGCAGGAGGGGAAAAGGGACCATGATATTGGCATATATTATAGAAAGCAGGAGTCTGGAGACCCCAGGGACAAGGTGAGGCTGGGAGAGGAGGCAGCCTGGGTTCTCCCAAGTCCCTCTGTGCCTGGGTGTGTGCCTGTCAATCCCAATTATCTGCACTTTCTGTCCTGGATGCCTCTGTAACCCTTTCCAGACAAGGCAGTATTAACTAAGAAAATTCTCCTGGGGTCCATGCAGTGCTGGGCGCTGGGGCAGGTCTTGTCAGCAGCACTGGGTCTGTGTGGGTCCCTCTGGGCTGTCTGTGTCCCTCAGCTGTTCCAGGAACCCTCTGTCTTCATTCCAGGGTAGGGGTGCATCACATCTAGAAGAGGAGACCTCTCTCACTACTGTCTACAGTGAGGTCCGCAGGCCAGGCCAGGCCATGAGCATGATTTAACCGGAGGAAGCAGGAGAATCCCGCCCTCCGGGGACACCTGTCTTGTGAGCCTGATGCCCAAAGCTCTGGTCCTGCCTTTTCCCCCTCTCACTGCTCTGAGCAGGGACTGCGTGGATCCAACTATCAGCTATTTCTATGCTAAATCGTTCTGCACAAGTTCCCCATGAGACCCAACATCCTGCTTCAGCCAATCTTGGACACCAGCCAGCGTCAGTCATGTGCTGAGAGCTGTTCACAGACGACGTGAATCCGTAATCGTCAGCGCTGGCTGAGTGCTGGCCCGGTGACACGCACTCTCTGACCATTCTGCCCGCTCCTAACGCACCGGGTCCTCGTGGACTGTCTGTGAGGTGGGGATCGTTGTGCCCACTTTACAGATCAG
>NW_027856331.1:0-258 GCF_054177405.1 Leptonychotes weddellii
GCAAATGGAACCCCACAGTACCTGGCCTCCCACGTCCAGATATTCATGCCCTCCTGCTAATGCGAGTGTCAACAGGACACCATAAATCTGATCATTGTCCCCTCCACTTTAGCGACTTTACCTTCAAACATCTGACTCTTGATTTCAGCTCAGGTCATGATCTCAGGGTCGTGAGATGGAGCCCCATGTGCATCAGGCTCTGTGCTCAGTATGGAGTCTTCTTGGGATTCTCTCTCTCCCCACTGCCTGCCCCCTGCC
>NW_027856332.1:0-258 GCF_054177405.1 Leptonychotes weddellii
GAAGGGGGAGAAGGGGCTGCGTGTATATATCTTTCTCCGGAAGGGGCCTCACATCTAAGAAGACCACGGGCAAGGTCACGGCATACTGTTTCTTTTTTTTTTTTTTTTATTCTTATGTTAATCCCCATACATTACATCATTAGTTCTAGATGAAGTGTTCCATGATTCATTGTTTGTGCATAACACCCAGTGCTCCATGCGGAACGTGCCCTCCTCAATACCCAACACCAGGCCAAACCATCCTCCACCCCCCTCCCC
>NW_027856333.1:0-258 GCF_054177405.1 Leptonychotes weddellii
TAGGTACTAGTATGCTAAATGCGTAAGCTTTAGTATGTTTGACTGTCCACACCTTAGTTAATAGTAGCTGAAACACTTTGACTATTACTGTTGTCGTTATAGCCACATCAATAATTAGTGATGTTTGGGCTAACCACGATGCTGTGAATACAACTGCCCATAGCAAGATATTATGAAAGTAATTGAAATATGTCTCAGGTCTAGATAGCGCATACTTTGCACAGGCTACAATGTATAGCCAGACTGCACCCATAGCCA
>NW_027856334.1:0-258 GCF_054177405.1 Leptonychotes weddellii
AGAAAATTATACCAGCATGCTAACTATCTAACTGTGAAAAATTGACTTAAAGATGCATACTTGTGGCAGGTAATATAATAGCTAAGCCATTTAAAAGCTCGTAGAATAGTAGGTGATGAAATGAGAACTGTTCATACTATTTCGGTCAGTTGAGAAAAGCAGGTTATGAAATACGTTGTAAAATGTGATACTTTTTTTTTTTGAAAATGCATGCAGAACAAAGACTGAAAGAACGCACACCATTTTTAAAGTAATTAT
>NW_027856335.1:0-258 GCF_054177405.1 Leptonychotes weddellii
GATTGGGGTTCATTGATAGAGCATAGAATCTACTCCAGCTGGGGGTGCCTGGGTGGCTCAGTCGTTAAGCGTCTGCCTTCGACTCAGGTCATGATCCCAGGCTCCTGGGATCGAGCCCCACATCGGGCTCTCTGCTCAGCGGGAAGCCTGCTTCTCCCTCTCCCGCTCCCCCTGCTTGTGTTCCCTCTCTCGTTGTCTCTCCTCTGTCAAATAAATAAAATCTTTAAAAAAAAAAGAATCTACTCCAGCTGATTTACA
>NW_027856336.1:0-258 GCF_054177405.1 Leptonychotes weddellii
TAAACTGCAAGGAAATAAAGACAAAATTATTTTAAAAATGCTATACAAAAATATATGACTCAACTAGATCCTGAGTTTATTTAAAGTTAGAAATTTTAGTTAGGTATGTCACTATGGAAATATTTTGTAAGTGACAGTCTCAGAATATACACAGATGAATGGATAAAGAAGATGTGGTGTATATATATATATATATATATATATATACAATGGAATATTATGCAGCCATCAAAAGGAATGAGATCTTGCCATTTGCAA
>NW_027856337.1:0-258 GCF_054177405.1 Leptonychotes weddellii
GTGCAGGCTGAGCAGTGTGCACCTGCCACCCGGTGTCCTCGCAGGAGTGCCACCTGCCCAGGTGCGGAGCCAGACGTGGGATCCCTGTGCCTCCTCTCCTCCCTCTCCCCTCATAACCTGCCCAGAAATACCACGAGGGTGTTCTCCCTGCAGTGTTTCTGGCCCCCGCTGTCTTCATCATCTCTCACTAGAATTCCTCCAGGCTTTTTTAAAAGAAGATTTTATTTATTTATTTGACAGAGAGAGAAAGAGAGAGCA
>NW_027856338.1:0-258 GCF_054177405.1 Leptonychotes weddellii
CATTATACTATCATCTCATAATGCAGGGACTATCCTTTATTGGATTTTATATGGCCAGTAACCAGCACAGTGCCTGGCCCTACTGGTTCTCACTCTCCCACTGCCTCTTTCTCTCTTGCTTACTTGCTTTCTTCTCCCTCTCTTTCTGTGTGTGTGCGTGTGTGTGTATATATGCACATACACACTTTCTTTTTTTTTTCTTTTTTTTTTTATTCTTATATTAATCCCCATACATTACATCATTAGTTCTAGATGAAG
>NW_027856339.1:0-258 GCF_054177405.1 Leptonychotes weddellii
GTAGTTACCCTTATTTTTGGTATATATATATATACATATACCAAAAAGATAAAAACAAAAACAAAACTTATATATATATATAAGTTAATCTATCTTTAAAATATTGAGATAAAGTTTCGCCTAACAGATCAAATTATACCCTAAATCTCTAGTGTATGGCTTTGTTCTAGTCTCCTGCCTGATCACATTCTCTCCCCCCTTTTTTTTTAAATCCTCTTCTTTCTTTTTTTAACCAACTTCTTATCAATTCCTTTTATA
>NW_027856340.1:0-258 GCF_054177405.1 Leptonychotes weddellii
CTTTCATTTCTGCCATTAGAGACTCTATGTTGCCATTATTTGATTTCTCCATTCTAGCTATTGTCTTCACAATTGCCACCCTGAACTCCATCTCCAACATCTTGGTTATGTCACAGTCTCTGAGTCTTTCCTATTTGGGGGTTCCTCCTCCTAGTCATTCTGTTGATGGGTGTTTGAGGGAATGTACAGAGTCCAAATTATTGACCACAACCCAAGCAAGATGCACCTGTTTTATAGGGACCTAGGGTTGCCAGCCTC
>NW_027856341.1:0-1966 GCF_054177405.1 Leptonychotes weddellii
GATGAAATTACTGACTGGGATTTTGTAAGATGATGTTTGAGGCCTCCATAAGATTGGAAATCATAAAGTAGAAGATATGTGATATCTGTCTCCAGTGTTTACAACTTTTCTGAACATAATGTTCTGACCACTCCCCTTACATATTTCTGTCATGAGGCAAAATGAAGTTTTAAAAATGACTTCACACAAATTCCTCAGAAATATGCACAGATTTCTCCAGGTCCCCAAAAGCAATGGAAACACAGATATATCATGCAGGCCCTCACAGGCAATGGAAAGTTCTTTGGCCCTTACTGTGAATATGATGGAAGACCAGGGGAGCAGGAAGAGAATCCTTAGAGGATGTAGGAGAATGGGGAGTGTTAGATGGGATTGTCGCCATGTGATAGCAAGGGAAATGAGCTTAATCTTACAGAAAATTATTTTCATTCAACAAAGTTTCCCAAACCACGTTTTAAGGTCTGGCTTCCTCCTTGACTTCTGGACCTCACCTCTGTCATCTGCTTCATTCATTCCCACTGACCTGGATGTAAGGCTACTCTCTCCTTTCTCTTAATATCCCACCCTCCTTCTTCGACTCCAAAAAGGCAACCAGGTCTGGCTTAGGTATAGCAAGACTTACTTACTTACTTATTTATAAAGATTTTATTTATTCATTTGAGAGAGATAATGAGAGAGAGTGCGAGCAGGGGGGAAAGGGATAAGCAGGCTCTCCACTGAGCAGGGAGCCCCATGTGGGGCTTGATCCCCGGACCCCAAGATCATGACCCAAGCCAAATGCAGATGCATCACGGACTGAGCCACCCAGGTGCCCCAAGACCCACTTATTAAAAAAAAAAAAGAATATGAATTTTGCTGGAGAGTCTCTAATTTTCAATCCAGTATTCTCCTCAGTAGAGAAGACATTGTAGAATTCTAGAAAATTATTTCCCAAAATACTGTTTTCTGACAGCCCCTTTTAGAACACACAGGAGGGATTTCCAAAGTTCAGATCTTGAGCTCCACTTCCGAGTATAATAGAAACAAAAACAAAGGGCGGGAAATGGAGTTTAAGTTGGGAGCAGTATCATTTTATACAACTGCATTTTTAAAAAAGATTTTATTTTTTTATCTTACAGAGAGAGAGAGAGAGAACAAGTAGGGGGCAGCAGAGGGAGAAGAAGAAGCAGGCTCCTCGCTGAGCAGGGAGTCCCATGCAGGACTCAATCCCGGAACCCTGGGATCATGACCTGAGCCAGAGGCAGACGTCTAACTGACTGAGCCACCCAGGGATCCCTATACAACTGCATTTTTAGAATTACCACTAATCTACGGTAAATGATGATGTTACCTTAAGGAAGGAAGGGGAAGCTAAAGATGAAACACCGTGAAGATTTTTTTCTCTGCACCTATAAACCCTTACTTATTTCCCTTACTGCAGGGATCTGAATTCCAGTCATGCAAAGAAGAATCTTTGAAGACATACTCTTTAAAGGAAGGAACAAAACTCTGAGTGTGGTTTGGGAAATCTGGAAGGAAGATATCCTCACCCACGAAGAGTAGGTGTCCGTAGGTCACTAACATCACATCCCTATAGGTCAGCAGCCCCAGAAATAAGTAACACATTGACCAAGTGGTGATGGGTAGGATTCAAATTTACTGAAGATGAAGTTAGGAGAACTGTTTCTGGCTTAGGTGTTTTCCCTACTTTATCCAATAAGATCATTTTCAACACAGTAATATGCTGTAATGTATTCTCTAGCTCTGAAGTAAGAGGATGGCATATGACCCCCCAAAACAATAAAAATACTGTATGTTTCTCCTACATGTATTATAAAATAATGGTATCAACCCAAGCATGTACATTTTAGAGTATTTATGTCATACAGTAAAAGTTGTGTATATTTATTAGAAGGAAATGTTGATAGTTTATTTTTTATTTATTTATTTTTTAAAGATTTTATTTATTTGACAGAGAGAGACACAG
>NW_027856342.1:0-258 GCF_054177405.1 Leptonychotes weddellii
ATCCCAGATTTCAAGATATACTATAAAGCTGTGGTAATCAAGACAGTATGGTACTGGCACACACACACACACACACACACACACACACACACACACACACACAAGCCCATATAGAACAATATAACAGAATAGACAGCCCAGAAAGAAACCCACAGTTATATGGTCAATTAATCTTTGACAAAGGAGGCAAAAATATGCCTTGGAAAAAAAACAGGCTCTTCCACAAATGGTGTTGGGAAAACTGGACAGCTACATTCA
>NW_027856343.1:0-258 GCF_054177405.1 Leptonychotes weddellii
AATGTGCCATGAGCTAAACAATGAACTTTACATACCTTATTTCAAATCCATACAACTCTAAAAATGGCCTCATTCTCCATATTTTACACCTGAAGGAGCCATGTCTGTGAGGCTATTAAATGTTGAAAGTCGCAAGACTGTTGAATCTCAGATCTGTACCTCTGAAACAAATAATGCAGTATATGTTAAGAAAAAAAAAGAAGAAGAAGAAGGTAGCGGGAGGGGAAGAATGAAGCGGGGGAAATCGGAGGGGTAGAC
>NW_027856344.1:0-258 GCF_054177405.1 Leptonychotes weddellii
GGATGTCTTCTTTGGACAAATGTCTGTTCATGTCTTCTGCCCATTTCTTGATTGGATTATTTGTTCTTTGGGTGTTGAGTCTGATGAGTTCTTTATAGATTTTGGATACTAGCCCTTTATCTGATATGTCATTTGCAAATATCTTCCATATGAGTATCTCTTAATCGCAGTAGATCAAGATCTGTCCTTTGGCCCTCACCAGAGAAGAAATGGCCTCTCATTTCAATCTTTAATAGGAAAACATATCCGTAGTCTGAA
>NW_027856345.1:0-258 GCF_054177405.1 Leptonychotes weddellii
AGGTGATTACTACTCTGCTTTACCATATTTACAATGTCAGGGACAAAATCCAAGGCAAACCTTGGGCTGTATTGAACAGATCCTGAGTATATCAGACTATATTCCATTTCAAAAGCTGTCCAGTGGGCTTGCTGTCAAAGCAATTGTACAATGGGGAGTATAAATGTGCAAAAGCATACTTTGAAAGTGAAGCTCTGTCGGGGCACCTGGGTGGCTCAGTCATTAAGTGTCTGCCTTCGGCTCAGGTCATGATCCCAG
>NW_027856346.1:0-258 GCF_054177405.1 Leptonychotes weddellii
AAATGTTGTAATTAGGTGGTAGGCTGGCAGTTTATTTTTAGGCTTTTTTATTTTTTACCATCAAAATCACATTTCAAATATACTTTAAATGAATTTACATATGTAGGTGTACTTATATATGTATATATAAGTATATAATAAGTGTATTTACATAAGTATTTTTTTAAAGATTTTATTTTTTTAAGTAATCTCAACACCCAATGTGGGGCTCGAACTCACAACCACAAGATCAAGAGTTGAATGCTCTACCAACTGAGC
>NW_027856347.1:0-258 GCF_054177405.1 Leptonychotes weddellii
CCTCCAGTTCCATCCACGGCATTGCAAATGGCAAGATTTCATTCCTTTTGATGGCTGCATAATATTCCATTGAATATATATACCACATCTTCTTTATCCATTCATCTGTTGATGGACATCTTGGCTCTTTCCATAGTTTGGCTATTGTGGACAAAAATTATTATTATTTTTAAAGATTTATTTATTTATTTTAGAGAGAGAGAGAGACCATGTGCGCATGTGAATGGGGGTGGGGACTCAGCGGGAGAGGGAGAGAGA
>NW_027856348.1:0-258 GCF_054177405.1 Leptonychotes weddellii
GGGGGACTTTCTAGATATCTTTTTGTTATTGGTGTCTTATTTTTTTTTTTTTTTCAACATTACCAACAACTTTAATTTTGGATTTCAAAGCTCCAAAACTGTGAGAGAATACATTTCTGTTGTTTTAAGTCACCCAATTTTGGTACTTTGGTACTTTGTTACAGTAGCCTAAAAAACTACTACACTGCTTTATTTTTTTTCCCATTACCTGTTTTTAAGATATTATTATAAAGATTATCAACAGGGCTTATCTTTCAC
>NW_027856349.1:0-258 GCF_054177405.1 Leptonychotes weddellii
CCTCCCTCACTTCCTAAAGAGCTGGTCCAGCTCATGAGCAGCTCGGAGCTCAATGTCTTGACCCCCTCCCTCCGCACCGTGGGGAACATCGTCACGGGAACGGATCACCAGACCCAGGTGGCCATCGACGCGGGCATGCTGCACGTGTTGCCCCAGCTCCTGATGCACCCCAAGTCCTCCATCCAGAAGGAAGCAGCTTGGGCCTTGAGCAACGTGGCTGCAGGGCCTCGCCAACACATCCAGCGGCTGATAGCTTGC
>NW_027856350.1:0-258 GCF_054177405.1 Leptonychotes weddellii
AGTAGAAGTCATGCCCTTGCAGGTAATTATTTAATGTCTCAGCAACTCTTCAGGGTCATGTTTGTTTTTAGACAAAAAAAATCCAGCAGGTGGCGCCACAATCACAATATTTACACAGTAACTGTTTGAAGGGAGCCGGAAAACAAAAATCATCCTGTAGCCAGAAGATGGTGCTAGGTGACCAATCTTTTAAAAAAAAACAATGTCTGCATTTGAAATAGGCAACTTCAATTTTACTGATTTCCAGGATTTATAATG
>NW_027856351.1:0-258 GCF_054177405.1 Leptonychotes weddellii
CAAGCTCCATCAAAAAATAAGGGCTATAGCGAAAATCAGATGAGAGGGGGAGCCTGGGTGGCTCAGTCGTTAAGCGTCTGCCTTTGGCTCAGGTCGTGATCCCAGGGTCCTGGGACTGTGTCCCCCATCGGGCTCCCTGCTCTGCGGGGAGCCTGCTTCTCCCTCTTCCTCTGCCTGCCGCTCCCCCTGCCGCCCCCCCTGCTTGTGTGCTCTCTCTCTCTGTCAAATAAATACATAAAATCAAAAAGATTTTATGTA
>NW_027856352.1:0-1966 GCF_054177405.1 Leptonychotes weddellii
AATGAGACTGAAGCAGTGATCAAAAACCTCCCAAAAAACAAGAGTCCAGGGCCTGATGGATTCCCTGAGGAATTCTACCAAACATTCAAAGAAGAAATAATACCTATTCTACTAAAGCTGTTTCAAAAAATAGAAACAGAAGGAAAGCTTCCAGACTCATTCTATGAGGCCAGCATTACCTTAATCCCCAAACCAGGCAAAGACCCCATCAAAAAGGAGAATTTCAGACCGATATCCCTGATGAATATGGATTTCAAAATCTTCAACAAAATCCTAGCTGATAGGATCCAACAATACATTAAAAGGATCATCCACCACGACCAAGTGGGATTTATCCCCGGGATGCAAGGGTGGTTCAACATTCGCAAATCAATCAATGTGATAGAACACATTAATAAGAGGAGAGAGAAGAACCATATGGTCCTCTCAATTGATGCAGAAAAAGCATTTGACAAAATACAGCATCCTTTCCTGGTTAAAACTCTTCAGAGTATAGGGATAGAGGGAACATTCCTCAAGTTCATAAAATCCATCTATGAAAAACCCACAGTGAATATCATCCTCAATGGGGAAAAGTCGAGAGCCTTTCCCTTAAGATCAGGAACATGTCAAGGATGCCCACTCTTGCCACTATTGAACATAGTACTAGAAATCCTAGCAACGGCAGTCAGACAATAAAAAGAAATAAAAGGTATTCAAATTGGCAAAGAAGTCAAACTCTCTTTTTGCAGACATGACACTTTATGTGGAAAACCCAAAAGACTCCAGCCCCAAATTACTAGAATTCATACAACAATTCAGTAATGTGGCAGGATACAAAATCAATGCACAGAAATCAGTTTTCTTATACACTAACAATGCAATTGTAGAAAGAGAAATTAGAGAAACAATTCCATTTACAATAGCACCAAAAACCATAAGATACCTCAGAATAAACCTAACCAAAGAGGTAAAAGATCTATACTCTAGGAACTACAGAACACTCATGAAAGAAATTGAAGAAGATACAAAAAGATGGAAAAACATTCCATGCTCATAGATCAGAAGAATAAACAATGTTAAAATGTCTATGCTACCCAGAGCAATCTATACATTCAATGCCATCCTGATGAAAATTCCAATGACGTTTTTCAAAGTGCTGGAACAAACAATCCTAAAATTTGTATGGAACCAGAAAAGACCCCAAATTGCCAAGGAAATGTTGAAAAAGAAAAACAAAGCTGGGGGCACATCACATTGCCCGATTTCAAGGTATATTACAAAGCTGTGATCACCAAGACAGCATGGTACTGGCACAAAAACAGACACATAGATCAATGGAACAGAATAGAGAGCCCAGAAATGGACCCTCAACTCTATGGTCAACTAGTCTTCGACAAAGCAGGAAAGAATGTCCAATGGGAAAAAGACAGTCTCTTTAACAAATGGTGTTGGGAAAATTGGACAGCCACATGCAGAAGAATAAAACTGAACCATTTCCTTACACCACACACAAAAATAGCCTCAAAATGGTTGAAAGACCTAAATGTGAGACAGGAGTCTATCAAAATCCTAGAGAAGAACACAGGCAGCAACCTCTTCTACCTCAGCCGCAGCAACTTCCTCCTAGAAACATCGCCAAAGGCAAGGGAAACAAGGACAAAAATGAAGTATTGGGACTTCATCAAGATAAAAAGCTTTTGCACAGCAAAGGAAACAGTCAACAAAACCAAAAGAAAACCGACAGAATGGGAGAAAATATTTGCAAATGACATATCAGATAAAGGGCTAGTATCCAAAATCTATAAAGAACTTATCAAACTCAACACCCAAAGAACAAATGATTCAATCAAGAAATGGGCCGAAGACATGAACAGACATTTTTCCAAAGAAGACATCCAAATGGCCAACAGACACGTGAAAAAGTGCTCAACATCGCTCAGCATCAGGGAAATCCAAATCAAAACCTCAGTGAGATACCACCTCA
>NW_027856353.1:0-258 GCF_054177405.1 Leptonychotes weddellii
AGTAAACAGTTCCCCAATCACACATTCTTTTCCTAAAATTATGTTAACCATCTCCTAGATCAGAGCTTCCAGTTGCTTTTAAAGCAAAATGCATTTCAGAAATCTAGACCCAACACTTTTTTTGCCTGTACAAAAGGACTTAGCCTCAGGCTAAAAGGAAAGGGTTTTGTTTGTTTCTGGTTTTTTTGGTTTTTTTTTTAGATGCCATAAAGCCATCTACCATAGAGCTCATTTTGTCCTAAATTGGAGGCTGGGGGG
>NW_027856354.1:0-258 GCF_054177405.1 Leptonychotes weddellii
AATACTCTTCAAAACTGTTCTACAAATTTACTGCTTTCCCTATAAAAATCCCAGGTGGCTTTTTTTTTTTTTTTTTTGCAGAAATGGACAAGTGGATCCTAAACTTCCTACGAAAAAGTTAAGATGAGGTCATAAGGGTGGCTCCTAATCCAATCTGACCAACATCCTTATAAAAAGGAGAAAGGTATGTGGACAGACAAGCACAGAAGGTAGACAGTGTGAAAAGGTACAGGGAGAATGCCATGTGAAGACAGAGGA
>NW_027856355.1:0-258 GCF_054177405.1 Leptonychotes weddellii
AGGCAAGGCCTGCTCAGGCACCAGCGTCCATGGGGCACAGCATGCCCAGGGCCGGCCCATGGTGCCCGCCCCCAGGCCCGCCACCCAGCAAAACCTCTCCCAGTCCCTCAGGCCTATCAGACCACAGGCAGTCCCAGGCCCCGGCAGACGGACGCGGCCAAAATGCGCTTCCTCTGGAGCCTGAGCAGTCAGCCCTCCGTGGTCCAGCTGGCCCCTCCTGGCCGGCCATGGGGTCTTGACACCACGCTGCGGCCTTGC
>NW_027856356.1:0-258 GCF_054177405.1 Leptonychotes weddellii
CACTGGGGAGGGTATGTGCTCTGGTACGCTCTGTGAATTGTGCAAGACTGTTGAATCTCGATCTGTACCTCTGAAACAAATAATGCAATATATGTTAAGAAAAAAAAAAAGGAAGAAGATAGCAGGAGGGGAAGAATGAAGGGGGGGAAATTGGAGGGGTAGACGTACCATGAGAGACAATGGACTCTGAAAAACAAACTGAAGGTTCTAGAGGGGAGGGGGTTGGGAGGATGGGCTAGCCTGGTGATGGGTATTAAA
>NW_027856357.1:0-258 GCF_054177405.1 Leptonychotes weddellii
ATGGTTTTAAATTTACATTTTCCTAGCGAGTAACATTGCTGAGCGCTTTTCATATGTATATTGGATGTTTGGTTGTCTTACGCCTGTTCGAGTTGTATGTCCACTTTTGGTTAGGTTGTTCTTTTTTTTTTTCTTTTTTCTTTCTTTTTTGGGGGGGAGGGGCGGAGGAAGAGAATCTTAAGCAGGCTCCATGTCCTGCACAGACCCCAATGCAGGGCTCCATCTCACATCCCTGAGATCAT
Source organism: Leptonychotes weddellii (assembly GCF_054177405.1). Lineage (NCBI taxonomy): Eukaryota > Metazoa > Chordata > Mammalia > Carnivora > Phocidae > Leptonychotes > Leptonychotes weddellii. The sequence continues at coordinate 243 of NW_027856357.1, forward strand.
GACCTGAGCCAAAATC
>NW_027856358.1:0-258 GCF_054177405.1 Leptonychotes weddellii
AGAAAAATTGAAGTGCTCAGCCTTGCACGTATCTGTGAGATGGATATTGGAAGAAACTCTAGAAGTTGAAATTTTATTTGTCCTTTATTGGATCTTCACACTGACATCCATTCATGTTAATACATCCTTTCATTTGTTTCTAGAAAACAGTACTTTCTGAAGCAAGTTTTTGAAAGCTTGTTTTACTTGCTGGTTCCTCGGGGTATAAATAAAAGGGTTCAACATGGGCGCAATCGAGGTGTTGAGAATAGCTACTCC
>NW_027856359.1:0-258 GCF_054177405.1 Leptonychotes weddellii
ACTTCATCTAAAACTAATGATGTAATGTATGGGGATTAACATAAGAATAAAAAAAAAAAGATCATACCATTACAAATAATCACAATGAGCAATACACAGCAAATTGTAAGTTGATGACAAGAACTTTAGTTTATCTCTTTGGGAAATCAAACTAACTCCTAAGGGCACAGTAATTCAGGAATTAATGATCATCATAATTCCAAGTCTACTTCTTACTATGTAAGAATAGTCAGGTTTATTTTAAGACGAGGAAAAAAT
>NW_027856360.1:0-258 GCF_054177405.1 Leptonychotes weddellii
AATCACAGGGGTTGAAAGGGTTGAAAGGGTGCGGCGGTGTCTGCCCTGCAAGACAGCATGTACCCCAGGTCAGCCCCCCGTCTTGGGCCCAGGCCAACAGCGAGGTTAAGCATCCACAGAGCCGGCTAGGAACGTGCTGCATTTCCTAACAGAAAACCTGCGATCAGGCGCTCCCCACACACCTTCCTCCGCTGTCCAGCCTGGCCGGCTGAGCAGATGGGTCCCGGAGGGTGACAGTGGACAGTCTCTGTCGGGTGG
>NW_027856361.1:0-258 GCF_054177405.1 Leptonychotes weddellii
AATATGCCACATTAGGGCAGGCTTCCCTGAGCTCCAATATTTTATTTTTCTTTTGGAGCTAAAGATGGTCTTTTTTTGGTCTATTTGCTCAGTTTTCTATTTATCATTTATTCAACCTCAAAACTCTGCCAATTATCTAAATTTCTTCTCAAGAGGTTCAGATGCATTAGCCATCCTATCAGTTTTATTTTCTGGAAGGACTGTCTCCTGAGGACTGTTCACCTGCTCCTATGGGCACTGCTTGCTTGAAGCACCCGG
>NW_027856362.1:0-258 GCF_054177405.1 Leptonychotes weddellii
AGAAGTACTAGCAGAAGACAGTGCACTATGAGCTCCTTGTTGATTCAATGAAGAACTCATTCCAAGATTCATTAAACTAGCAAGGCGTGCAGTACCCTGGTTCATCCTTCCAAGAGATGCTGGCATACTTAAAGACTGGGTAGCAGCAGCAAGAAGGCCTATTCCTGCTGCAGACAGGTCACGCCCATGACCCTGCGAATCCCTACCGAGAGATGACTGCTGGAATGACTTGGACATTGTAGAACTATCTCTTGTCTA
>NW_027856363.1:0-1966 GCF_054177405.1 Leptonychotes weddellii
TTTTTTTTTAAAGATTTTTATTTATTTATTTGAGACAGAGAGAATGAGAGACAGAGAGCGTGAGAGGGAGGAGGGTCAGAGGGAGAAGCAGACTCCCTGCCAAGCAGGGAGCCCGATGCGGGACTCGATCCAGGGACTCCAGGATCATGACCTGAGCTGAAGGCAGTCGCTTAACCAACTGAGCCACCCAGGCGCCCTCAAGCTCCATTTCAAGGCAATCTTTGCTGTGTCTCCTGGTGAAAGCATTTCTCCCTTTGTAATTAAGACTTCTAGACTAGCAGAGGCTAAAGTTGCAGGAATGGGAAGCAAAAATTTGACTATTGGATCAACAGGGCTGAAAGGGGAGGAGTGACTTTCATTTTTATGCCTTGATTCCTGGACTCCTGGGTCCAGGGTGTGGGAGAAGCACGATGCTGATTTAGATCGTATACCACATGCTGAAGGATATCACCTCAGCCCTGCAAGGTATCGCCACCTAGCTGGTACTGTAACCTAATCTTCAAAAACTCATTCAACCATGTTTCAGGGCAGTTGCTTCAGGATGATGGGGGAACATGGTAAGACCAGTGAATGCCATGAGCATGAACCCACTTCTCCATTTCGTGTGCTGTGAATACCATGATGGCAGATGACACATTCTCTAAGGCCACAGATGGCAGTTTTGGCAGAAGCACTGTGGGCAGGGAAGACAAATCTATGTCCAGAGCAAGTGTCAATTCTAATAAGAATTACTTGCTGCCTTTTTCATAATGAAAGTGGTCCAATGTAATCAACCTAACACCAGGAAGCTGGCTGATCCCTTCGGGCAATGACACCATATCAGGGGCTCAGTGTTGTCTCTTGTGCTGGCAGATTAGGCACTCAGCAGCAGCTGTGGCCAGGTCACTCTTGGTGAGCACAAGTCCACGTCCAAGAGCAAATGTATAACCTCCATTGCTGTCACTACGGCTACTTTGGTTGGCATTGAGTCCCCAGGAGCTGCTGGGGAAGGAGGCTGGCCGATGTCTACAGAATGGGTCGTTCTATCCATCTGGTTATTAAAATCTTCCTCTGCTCTTTGGTGAGCACTCACGTGGAACACAACCTAGCTTCATATTCTGCCATTCAAAGGTCTATCCTCATATCTCTTCCTCAGGCCTTTTGATTTTTTCACTCGTGTTCTTTCCAAGTCCAACTACCCAGCCAAATGGTGATTTGGTACAGACCCTTTCTTCTGACCATCTCTCCTTCCAGGCAAAATGAACAAATGGGTACCTCGTCCCAAGTTCTGTACCCTGGGAGGATTTCCACTCTGTCCACTCTCAGCTGATGCATGCCCACCGTGCAGAACTATCTGTAAACTAAGCCCCAGACTTCCTCCCCACGTGAACTGATCACAGGGAACGTCCCATGAAGGCATGGGTGTGGGTTGAGAGTGAATGTAATGTAGCAGAAAGAGGGCTTTGGGCATCTTGGAATTGGTGACAGGATCTTAGGGCAGGAGGAGATTGACTTCCTTGGGCAGGGATGGAAGGGCTGCTTCTAGTGGCAAAAAAGGTTTAAGGAATCTGGAATTCACTGGAATCTGCCCATGTGGCCATCCTAATGTTCAAACTCAGATTCTTTCCCAACTAGTACCCTAACTTCCTTTTTTTTTTTTTTTTTTTAATTAGGTTCTACACCCAGCATGGGGCTTAAACTCAGACCCTAAGATCCAGAGTCACATACTCTACCAACTGAGCCAGCCAGGTGCCCCCTAACACCCTAACTTCTAATGAAAGAGATCCTGTGGGGCGCCTGGGTGGCTCAGTTGGTTAAGCGACTGCCTTCGGCTCAGGTCATGATCCTGGAGTCCCGGGATCGAGTCCCGCATCGGGCTCCCTGCTCGGCAGGGAGTCTGCTTCTCCCTCTGACCCTCCTCCCTCTCATGCTCTCTGTCTCTCATTCTCTCTCTCTCAAATAAATAAATAAAATCTTAAAAAAAAAA
>NW_027856364.1:0-258 GCF_054177405.1 Leptonychotes weddellii
GGGCGGCTGTTTCATTTTCTTCTCATTCGAGTGTTCACTGGGGAAGCACCTGTGATGTTCTTCGAGAACGTTTTCCTTTGCATTCATAACTGGGCTAATTGTTTGGCACAAGAGGCCTAGCTTTCGGCCTGTCTTGGGTTTCGACAGGCGTTCCTCACGAAGCTTAATCATCTCTGGTTGCGATGGAAAGTGAGAGATGCGTGACTCTTCCTTTCACTTGAACACTTAGAGGCCATGGTAGGGTTATCAGTTGTGCTA
>NW_027856365.1:0-258 GCF_054177405.1 Leptonychotes weddellii
AATATAGCTGTTGTTCCTCTTTATCCTAAACTCTGTCTTTGCCTCGCTATTTCGGCCCCGAAGCACTGAGGTCGGTTTTCCACAACATGGCTAGGAGTCACAGAGAATAAGAAGTGGTGAAACACGACTCTAGGGGGATTGGCGGCAACTTGAATCTGTGAATCTTCTCTCATTCTGCAGTGAAAGATTTAATTTCCTTGCTTTGTCCTAAGTCCATTTTTCTATTTCTTTTATCATGCCTGTATGTAACCTATTTTG
>NW_027856366.1:0-258 GCF_054177405.1 Leptonychotes weddellii
GCCCCTGCTTTAAGCTTTTGTATGGACTCCTGAAAAATTCTGTTAGTCGAAGGATGGGACCAGTTAGTTGATTCTATGCTCCAATAAGCTGACTTGTTAGGTTTGTCCCTAACCTCTAGGGTAGTTGTGCATGAAATGGATTCCTGACTGGCATAGTTGGTCTGCATTTCTTTGGATAGTGGTTCACTACCTGTTGGGTCAGATTTTTTCCTGAGACAAACTCACTAGAGCACTTAGGACTTTCAGATACCTTTTTTA
>NW_027856367.1:0-258 GCF_054177405.1 Leptonychotes weddellii
TTATTTAGAGAAGTCAAGGAGTTTCATTGGTCAGAACTTCCTAACCTGTACTAAATTCTTTTTTTTTTTGTACTAAATTATTTCTGATTTATTATACATTTAAGACAAAACTTAATCAACCAGCATTCCATTCTAGATATTTTTTTCTCTTTTTTTTAAGATTTATTTATTTATTTATTTATTTATTTGAGAGAGAGAGAGCACATAAGTGTGCATGGGGGGAAGAGCACATGGGAAGGGAGAGGGAAGGGTAAAGAA
>NW_027856368.1:0-258 GCF_054177405.1 Leptonychotes weddellii
ACGTCCGTTGCAAATAGCAAGATTTTGGGTTTTTTTGATGGCTGCATAATATTCCATTGTATATATATATACCACATCTTCTTTATCCATTCATCTGTTGATGGACATCTTGGCTCTTTCCATAGTTTGGCTATTGTGGACATTGCTGCTATAAACAATGGTACTATTCTTAATGAGGGAAGGGCTAGGCAATGGGGAGATAAAATGAATTTCATAATAATTTATAAAGATTTCTTTACTGTGTAAGAGTTGTATCCT
>NW_027856369.1:0-258 GCF_054177405.1 Leptonychotes weddellii
CACGCGGTGGGGGGGAGGGGCGGGCGGTGTGACGCCGGCACGCGGTGGGGGGGGCGGCGGGGGGTGGGACGCAGGCGCCGTCAGCTCAGCGCGTGAGCGCCGTGGCACGTGGGTGTCCGTGCGCTCCCCGGGGCCTGGGGAAGTGCACCGGCCGCTCCTCCTTTGTCACTGTCGCTGTCAGTGCCAAGTGCTTCGTCCTCGGGGGCAGGGGGACAGCCGCACGGCGTGGCGTCTGCAGGACGTCTGCTGGGGCGGTGG
>NW_027856370.1:0-258 GCF_054177405.1 Leptonychotes weddellii
TCCTCTCTTGTCCCCTGATTAAAAAATGGGGGATAAGAGCACCAATTCGCTTGCAGTGTGAGTGTAAAGAGAAAATGAGAGCATGTGGGGAAAACCACTCTTTGACTGGGATTTGCCATCCAAACAGAAGGAGCTCGGGGCCAGAGTTTCCCAGACAAGGGCCTGGATCCGGTTCTGCCACTTCCTAGCTGTGCACCTGAGAGACAAGTTACTTAAGTGTCATCATCTGTAAAATGAGGATAATGAACCTCTACATCA
>NW_027856371.1:0-258 GCF_054177405.1 Leptonychotes weddellii
CGGGTTGTATGAGAGAGAACACCTCATATGTGCTACTACGTGGGGTCAGAGCTGGGAGAGACCCTTCCCCGGAGAACCCTGAAGGTAAATAGCCAGGTGGACAGGGGTGGGGGATCTTCCTCCGCTTCAAAGAGGTAATATTAGATCGGAGATGGAAATTTGGGCAGAACTGACACAAGGTAGGACACAAGTAGAATGAAAAGACAGGCAAAGGTAGACCCTTGAGCTTGGCTGGTCTGCAGGTGAGATGGAGGGGAA
>NW_027856372.1:0-258 GCF_054177405.1 Leptonychotes weddellii
ATTACCTTTCTTACCTGTACTACCAAGTCTCTTAACTAGTCTCCTTACTTCCAATGTTTCCCTCATCCAGTGTGTTCTTCACACTGTTGCCACAGTTACCTTGCTAAAATACATTCTTTTTTTTCCTTTTAATTTAATTTTATTATATTAGTCACCATACAATACATCATTAGTTTTTGATGTGGTGATCCACGATCCACTGTTTTCATATAACACCCAGTGCTCCATGCAGTATGTGCCCTCCTTAATACCCATCAC
>NW_027856373.1:0-258 GCF_054177405.1 Leptonychotes weddellii
AAGATAATTACTTTAAAAATGGTGTGCGTTCTTTCAGTCTTTGTTCTGCATGCATTTTCAAAAAAAAGTATCACATTTTACAACGTATTTCATAACCTGCTTTTCTCAACTGACCGAAATAGTATGAACAGTTCTCATTTCATCACCTACTATTCTACGAGCTTTTAAATGGCTTAGCTATTATATTACCTGCCACAAGTATGCATCTTTAAGTCAATTTTTCACAGTTAGATAGTTAGCATGCTGGTATAATTTTCT
>NW_027856374.1:0-1966 GCF_054177405.1 Leptonychotes weddellii
CTCTTGCTAACTCTCTCTCTGTCAAATAAATAAATAAAATCTTTAAAAAAATATATTAGGTGATTCTCTATAACACATGGATGAACAGCTCTGGTGTTTTAATTTCAGATTGATAGTCCAATATGGAAAAATTCTCTCTCTTTTTTTAAAGATTTTATTTATTTATTTGACAGAGAGAGAGACAGCGAGAGAGGGAACACAAGCAGGGGGAGTGGGAGAAGAAGAAGCAGGCTTCCTGCTGAACAGGGAGCCCAATGCGGGGCTTGTCCCCAGGACCCCGGGATCATGACTTGAGCCAAAGGCAAACGCTTAATGACGGAGCCACCCAGGAGTTCGGAAAAATTCTCATTTTACACCCAGGATTTTAAGATAGTGTTACCCTTATTGTAAACCAGCTTCTTGTTTTCCTCTGAGGTAGTTTATTATGTAACATAAAGTACTGTTTAACTCAGACAGGATTTTGAAAGTATCAAATTTATAAACTGCTGCTGTGAGACTGAATTACACTGGTCAATATCCCCATGATTTCCTGGCTTTTTTTTTATTATGTTAATTACCATACATTACATCATTAGTTTTTGATGTAGTGTTCCATGATTCATTGTTTGTGTATAACACCCATTGCTCCATTCAGTACGTGCCCTCTTGAATACCCATCACCAGGCTAACCCATCCCCCAAACCCCCTCCCGTCTAGAACCCTCAGTTTGTTTGTTTCCCAGAGTCCATAGTCTCTCATGGTTCGTGCCCCCCTCCGATTTCCCCACCTTCATTCTTTCCCTCCTGCTATCTTCTTTTTTTTTCTTTTAACATATAATGTATTATTTTTTGCCCCAGAGGTACAGGCCTGTGATTCATCAGTCTTACACAATTCACAGAGCTCACCATAGCACATACCCTCCCCAATGTCTATCACCCAGCCAACCCATACCTTCCATCCTCCACCACTCCAGCAACCTCAGTTTGTTTCCTGAGATTAAGAATTCCTCCTATCAGTGAGATCATATGATACATGTCGTTCTCTGATAGACTTATTTTGCTCAGCATAATACCCTCCAGTTCCATCCACATTGTTGCAAATGGCAAGATTTCATTCCTTTTGATGGCTGCATAATATTCCATTGTATATATATACCACTTCTTCTTTATCCATTCATCTGTCGATGGACATCTGGGCTCTTTCCATAGTTTGGCTATTGTGGACATTGCTGCTATAAACATCAGGGTGCATGTACCCCTTCGGATCCCTACATTTGATCTTTGGGTTAAATACCCAGTAGTGCAATTGCTGGGTCATAGGGCAGCTCTATTTTCAACTTATTCAGGAACCTCCATACTGTTTTCTAGAGTAGCTGCACCAGCTTGCATTCCCACCAACAGTGTAGGAGGGTTCCCCTTTCTCTGCATCCCCGCCAACATCTGTCATTTCCTGACTTGTTCATTTTAGCCATTCTGACTGGTGTGCGGTAGTATCTCACTGAGGTTTTGATTTGGATTTCCCTGATGCCGAGCGATGTTGAGCACTTTTTCATGTGTCTCTTGGCCATAGAGATGTCTTCTTTTGAAAAATGTCTGTTCATGTCTTCTGCCCATTTCTTGATTGGATCATTTGTTCTTTGGGTTTTGAATTTAATAAGTTCTTTATAGATTTTGGATACCAGCCCTTTATCTGATATGTCATTGCATATCTTCTCCCATTCTGTCAGTTGTCCTTTGATTTTGTGACTGTTTCTTTTGCTGTGCAAAAGCTTTTTATCTTGATGAAGTCCCAATAGTTCATTTTTGCCCTTGCTTCCCTTGCCTTTGGTGATATTTCTAGGAAGAAGTTGCTGCGGCTGGGGTCGAAGAGGTTGCTGTGTTCTCCTTTAGGATTTTGATGGACTCCTGTCTCACATTTAGGTCTTTCAACCATTTTGAGTCTATTTTATGTGTGGTGTAAGGAAATGGTCCAGTTTAATTCTTCTGCA
>NW_027856375.1:0-258 GCF_054177405.1 Leptonychotes weddellii
AGTTGGTTAAGTGTCTGTCTTCGCTCAGGTCAAGTCAGGATCTCAAGGTCCTAGGATCAAGCCAGGCATGGGGAGTCTGCTTCTCCCTCTCTCCCTCTCCCTCTGTCCTGCCCCATTCTCCCACACTTGTGCTCTCTCTCACTCAAATAAATAAATATTTTTAAAAAGTATGCTTTAGGCTACACAAATATGAGATTGATATTTGTATTGTATACTCAATTTTACTGAACAGATTATCTCCATTTTTGTCATAATATA
>NW_027856376.1:0-258 GCF_054177405.1 Leptonychotes weddellii
CGGGAAGCCTGCTTCTCCCTCTCCCACTCCCCCTGCTTGTGTTCCCTCTCTTGCTGTGTCTCTCTCTGACAAACAAATAAATAAAATCTTTAAAAAAAAAAAAGATTTTATTTATTTGTTTGTCAGAGAGAGAGAGCTCAAGCAGGGGGAGTGGCTGGCAGAGGCAGAAGCAGGCTTCCCATTGAGCAAGGAGCCCGATGTGGGACTTGATCCCAGGACCCTGGGATCATGACCTGAGCTGAAGGCAGACGCTTAACC
>NW_027856377.1:0-258 GCF_054177405.1 Leptonychotes weddellii
AATAAATAAAATCTTTAAAAAAAAAAAAAAAAGAATGACTTTTCCTCAAGCTCCCTGCGTTAGTAAAGAGCTCATAAAGTCAAAGAGCAAAAGCTTTTAAGGGTCATATTCTTTTACAAGGAAATAGAGTATTTTATAAGATATTAGGAATTACCAAGGGGATAAATCACTCCTACTATACTTTTTTCCTCCTTTTTTTGAGGAAAATCAGATTTCCTAATATAACACAGAAAACTAATGAGTTAATAGTATTGGTAG
>NW_027856378.1:0-258 GCF_054177405.1 Leptonychotes weddellii
ATCATATACTGAATTTCTTTAGCACATTTATCAAAGCTCTCATGATGAGCTTCTAAGACAGAGGATGCTTTAAAAACAGTGTTTTGATTTTTTTACCCTCAGATTATTAATCCCTATAGTACTCACAGCCTATATTCCCTATCCCATCCCTTATTTCTTCTCCTTGACCAAACTTCCTGAAAGTGTTTTTGCTTGTGGCTTTCCCATGCTCACCACTTACTCACCCCTCACTTTTGGTCTTCTACGTGTGGTTTGTGG
>NW_027856379.1:0-258 GCF_054177405.1 Leptonychotes weddellii
GAGGGTGATTAGAACAACTACCTGGAACATCCAACTGAAAAAATCTAATTCCCTGGCTATGTGACCATCCAAATATCTGTTTTGTTTTGTAAAACATAGTGACAAAATTAAGCTAACCAGGTAAAATTAATGAATTTCCTCTCTCTGTAATTAATTTCTGTTCCTCTGCCCCCTTTTCCAAAATACTAGAAACTTTTTTGTTTTCCTTATCAGCAAGAAGCAGATAGTAGGTATGGGGTCCTACAGAACTGACTTCAA
>NW_027856380.1:0-258 GCF_054177405.1 Leptonychotes weddellii
AAAATTTATCCTAAAATTATTATGGACTCTCAGGGACGTAAAGAACGAAAATAATCTGGAAAAAAAAAAAGTTGGAGGTCTCACACTTCCTGATTTTAAAACTTACTACAAAGCTACAATAATCAAAACAGTGTAGCATTGGCATAAAGACAGACCTTTAGATCAATGAAATCGAACAGAGAACCCAGAAATAAAGCTTCGCACAGGGCGCCTGGGTGGCTCAGTTGGTTAAGCGACTGCCTTCGGCTCAGGTCATGA
>NW_027856381.1:0-258 GCF_054177405.1 Leptonychotes weddellii
CAGAGGGAGGCTCTGAGTCCTAAAACAGCAAGGCACTGAATTCTGCCAACAACCTGAGCGGCTTGGAAGCAGACCTTTCCGCCCAGAGAACCCAGCCCTATCTAACACCTTGATTTCAGCCTCGCAGAGGATACAGCTAAACCATGCCTGGACTCCTGACCCACAGAACCAATGATAGGACAAATGTGTGTGTGTGTGTGTATGTGTGTGTATGTGCTTAAGATTTTATTTATTTGACAGAGAGAGGTGGGGATGGGG
>NW_027856382.1:0-258 GCF_054177405.1 Leptonychotes weddellii
GATAAAGTATTTAAAATTGGGGGAAACAGAAATTGCAGAATTAATTCCATAAAAATGCCGTCATCTTATACTTACTGAAGCCACATTCACGAAATCGTCATCTGAGAGGGTTTCCAACATTTCGGAGACAGAGGTTCGGATCAGTTTAAGTGTCAATCCACTAACACTTCCACTCCTATTTAAAAAAAAAAAAAAAAAATGGGTCCCTGACCACGTACTGAAGCAACACCACACATCAGAAGGAAAGGAGACTTTTAC
>NW_027856383.1:0-258 GCF_054177405.1 Leptonychotes weddellii
TCTTCATCTGCACAGTGAGGAGGCTCCCAGAATTTTTCAGTGTTTATCTTCTTGGACGTTCTTGACTGCTCTCAGGCACACGGCTGCTCATTCTTCCCTTCAACAGAGCAGGTGCACAGGGCTTGTGCTGTGTTTTGATGCCCACAGGTCATCTTCTTTCAATGATGTCTCTGTGGTTTTCCTCGGTGAAATAGCCCTATCCTCCCTCCCACCCAGTACACGTGGTTTGGGTGGGTTCAACACCTCCACGCAGCTCAA
>NW_027856384.1:0-258 GCF_054177405.1 Leptonychotes weddellii
GAGGAGCCCCGCGGCCGGCTGGAGGTGCTGCAGGACCAGCCGCTGGGCCCGGGCAGCCCCGGCGAGGGGGCCACGCAGCTGGCGCCGCAGCGGCTCCGGGTCACGCTGCGGCCCGGTGAGTCCCCCCGGCGGGGCGGGGATGGGGGGGGCGGCGGGGGGTGCCGGGCTGACCCACGCCCGCTCGCCCCCCAGGGGAGCCGCAGCGGCTCCGCGTGAGCTTCCTGCGGGCCGAGGGGTACCCGGTCGACCTGTACTACC
>NW_027856385.1:0-1966 GCF_054177405.1 Leptonychotes weddellii
AGTCCTAGCAACAGCAATCAGACAACAAAAAGAAATAAAAAGTATTCAAATTGGCAAAGAAATCAAACTCTATCTCTTCACAGATGACATGATACTTTATGTGGAAAACCCAAACGACTCCACCCGCAAATTACTAGAACTCATACAGCAATTCAGTATAGTAGCAGGGTACAAAATCAATGCACAGAAATCAGTGCTTTCTTATACACTAACAATGCAACTGTAGAAAGAGAAATTAGAGAAACAATTCCATTTACAATAGCACCAAAACCATAAGATACCTTGGAATAAATCTAACCAAAGAGGTAAAGGATCTGTACTCTAGGAACTACAGAACACTCATGAAAGAAATTGAAGAAGACACAAAAAGATGGAAAAACATTCCATGCTCATGGATTGGAAGAATAAACACTGTTAAAATGTCTATGCTACCCAGAGAAATCTATACCTTCAACGCCATCCTGATCAAAACTCCAATGACATTTTTCAAAGTGCTGGAATAACCAATCCTAAAATTTGTATGGAATTAGAAAAGACCCCAAATCACCAAGGAAATGTTGAAAAAGAAAAACAAAGCTGGGGGCATCACGTTGCCCGATTTCAAGTTTTATTACAAAGCAGTGATCACCAAGTCAGCCTGGTACTGGCACAAAAACAGACATATCGGGTGCCTGGGTGGCTCAGTCGGTTAAGTGACTGCCTTCGGCTCAGGTCATGATCCTGGAGTCCCGGGATCGAGTCCCGCATCGGGCTCCCTGCTCGGCGGGGAGTCTGCTTCTCCCTCTGACCCTCCTCCCTCTCATGCTCTCTGTCTCTCGTTCTCTCTGTCTCAAATAAATAAATAAAATCTTTTAAAAAAAACAAAACAAAACAAAACAGACATATCAACCAATGGAACAGAATAGAGAGCCCAAATATGGACCCTCAACTCTATGGTCAAATAATCTTCGACAAAGCAGGAAAAAAATATGCAATGGAGAAAAGACAGTCTTTTCGATAAATGATGCTGGGAAAATTGGACAGCCACATGCGGAAGAATGAAACTCGACCATTCTCTAACACCACACACAAAGATAAACTAAAAATGGATGAAAGACCTCAATGTGAGACAGGAATCCATCAAAATCCTAGGGGAGAACATAGGCAGTAACCTCTTTGACATCACCCACAGCAACTTCTTTCAAGATACATCTCCAAAGGCTAAGTGAAACAAAAGCAAAAATGAGCTTTTGGGACTTCATTGAGATAAAAAGCTTCTGTCCCAGCAAAGGAAACAGTCAACAAAACAAAGAGGCAACCCACAGAATGGGAGAAGATATTTGCAAATGGCACTACAGATAAAGGGCTGGTATCCAAGATCTATAAAGAACTTCTCAAACTCAACACCAAAAAAACAAATAAGTCAAAAAATGGGCAGAAGACATGAACAGGCACTTCTCTGAAGAAGACATACAAGTGGCTAAGAGACATGAAAAAATGTTCATCATCATTAGGCGTCAGGGAAATTCAAATCAAAACCATTGAGATACCACCTTACACCAGTTAGAATGGCAAAAATTGACAAGGCAAGAAACAACAAATGTTGGAGAGGTTTTGGAGAAAGGGGAACCCTCTTAACTGTTGGTGGGAATGCAAGTTGGTACAGCCACTTTGGAAAACAATGTGGAGGTGCCTCAAAAAATTAAAAATAGAGCTACCCTATGACCCAGCAATTGCACTCCTGGGTATTTACCCCGAAGACACAGATGTAGTGAAAAGAAGGGCCAAATGCACCCCAATGTTCATAGCAGCAATGTCCGCAATAGCCAAACTGTGGAAAGAGCCGAGATGCCCTTCAACAGATGAATGGATAAAGAAGATGTGGTCCATATATACAATGGAATATTACTCAGCCATCAGAAAGGATGAATACCCAACTTTTACATCAACATGGATGGGACTGGAGGAGATTATGCTAAGTGAAATA
>NW_027856386.1:0-258 GCF_054177405.1 Leptonychotes weddellii
TACAAGGGATACACTTGGCATACAGACAGTCCATCATTGACTGTACTAAGTCAAGTTTCGCTTTAATGGAAAAGTTGATAAAGTTGGTATCAACCAGGATGTGGTAAGGTGGGCCCAGCTGTGTGTTATATTGGAAGAATAAGCAGGAAGGATGTTGGGGGACTTCTCTTTCCTTGAGTGCACTGGGATCTTTCTTTTCTTTCTTTTTAGGTTTTAATCTGTCCTTCTCTTTAAGCCTCTGATCTCGGAGACTAAGCA
>NW_027856387.1:0-258 GCF_054177405.1 Leptonychotes weddellii
ATCGAGCCCCGCGTCGGGCTCCCTGCTCCGCAGGAAGCCTGCTTCTCCCTCTCCTACCTCCCCTGCTTGTGTTCCCTCTCGCTGTGTCTCTGTCAAATAAATAAATAAAATCTTAAAAAAAAACAGTCTGGAAAAGATGGAAACTATTAAGCTACCAAGTCACCTTACCTTTTCTAGATTAAGATGGGACTTATTATATAAATTTGTTTCCTTGACATAACCACCTCCATTTTTATGGAGTCACCTGGGGCTCTGGTG
>NW_027856388.1:0-258 GCF_054177405.1 Leptonychotes weddellii
ATGGTTTTAAATTTACATTTTCCTAGCGAGTAACATTGCTGAGCACTTTTCATATGTACATTGGATGTTTGGTTGTCTTACGCCTGTTCGAGTTGTATGTCCACTTTTGGTTAGGTTGTTCTTTTTTTTTTTCTTTTTTCTTTCTTTTTTGGGGGGGAGGGGCGGAGGAAGAGAATCTTAAGCAGGCTCCATGTCCTGCGCAGACCCCAATGCAGGGCTCCATCTCACATCCCTGAGATCATGACCTGAGCCAAAATC
>NW_027856389.1:0-258 GCF_054177405.1 Leptonychotes weddellii
GAAGTTATCTGGGGAAATCGCTCCAGTTTTCGATTCTCCTTTATGAAGAGAAACATCTGCCGCAGTAGAAGCCATTTCCTGTAATGTGGGTTCTGGTGAAGCCGTCGTATCTTCAGTGGTGTGAGAAACACAATGGCTCTTCTCCTGAGCAGAGCTGACCAGCATCTTTTGACCTTCAGAGGAAGGTGTTCCTGACTGCTCTTGTATAGAATAATTTAGTTTGTCCTTTTCAAAAGCATTAGGAAATGCTTCGGTCTC
>NW_027856390.1:0-258 GCF_054177405.1 Leptonychotes weddellii
CCTTTTTGATAGGGTCTTTGCCTGGTTTGGGAATTAATAATGCTGGCTTCATAGAATGAATCTGGAAGCTTTCCTTCTGTTTCTATTTTTTGAAACGGCTTCAGGAGGATAGGTATTCTTTCTTCTTTGAATGTTTGGTAGAATTCCCCAGGGAATTCATCAGGCCCTGGACTCCTGTTTTTTGGGAGCTTTTTGATCAGTGCTTCAATCTCGTTACTGGTTATTGGCCTATTCAGGTTGTCAATTTCTTCCTGTTTC
>NW_027856391.1:0-258 GCF_054177405.1 Leptonychotes weddellii
ATTGTAGCTGATTTCATCGCTTACATTATCACTATTCACAAGACTCCCAGATCTCCAATTTCTCTGGATCTCTACACATGTGTGAACCTGGATTTCAAGTCCATGATGGAATCTACATTGTATTTAGCATCTCTAGTGATTTTAATGCTGGCATATAGCCAGCCAACTGCTTTTCGCCTGTAAGAACAATGAGGATTTCAAGTGTGTGAACAAAGTACGCTTTTGTTTCTGGCTCAGCACCTGCAAAAGAAGGTAAGC
>NW_027856392.1:0-258 GCF_054177405.1 Leptonychotes weddellii
AAATTTATATTTACTTCTCCCCTTCACATTTTAGGTTATTGCTGTTACAATTTGCATAGTTTTTATATTGTGTAACTAATAACAGATTGTTTTGGTTATTTGTGGTGTGCTCCTTTGTTTTTCAACTTTTTTTTTTTTTTAAAGATTTTATTTATTTATTTGAGAGAGAGAGAATGAGAGAGAACACATGAGAGGGGATCGGGTCAGAGGGCAAAGCAGACTCCCTGCCGAGCAGGGAGCCCGATGCGGGACTCGATC
>NW_027856393.1:0-258 GCF_054177405.1 Leptonychotes weddellii
AAACCAGAGTTGACTCTCTTCTCGTTACGGAATCTTGAAGCTCCTCTCTCTATCCCTCGCAAAAGCAATGCTTAGGGTAACAAATTAACAAAGGACTCTGCTTGGGTAACTTTCCATTTCCTCATTAGCATTTCTTGACGAAATTGGATGGAGTCAAGCTCCCCTCCCATGCCAGATACCGGCCCCCTTTCCTTTCTCCCGAGCAGGAGGGGAATGGATGGATGGCTGTCCCTCGCTTGCTCAGCAGGGGCGGGCAGC
>NW_027856394.1:0-258 GCF_054177405.1 Leptonychotes weddellii
CAGCAGGGAGTCTGCTTCTCCCTCTAACCCTCCCACCTCTCATGTGCTCTCTCTCTCATTCTCTCTCTTTCAAATAAATAAATAAATAAATCTTTAAAAAAAAATTTTTTTTTTTAGGGCGCCTGGGTGGCTCAGTTGGTTAAGCGACTGCCTTCGGCTCAGGTCATGATCCTGGAGTCCCGGGATCGAGTCCCGCATCGGGCTCCCTGCTCAGTGGGGGGTCTGCTTCTCCCTCTGACCCTCTGACCCTTTTCCTTC
>NW_027856395.1:0-258 GCF_054177405.1 Leptonychotes weddellii
GCAGATCAGGGGTCCAGCAGCAGGAGAGGAAGCGGCCTGGGATGGCCCAGACTGGCACGCATTGCGTCGAGGGCCGGGCACGGGGTTCTAACCAGGGCCGGGCAAAGCACAGGTACAGACTGCCCGCTGCCCTATGCATGCTTATTGTTGCGGAGAATCTGCTGAGGCCGGGGCGACAAAGCACTGTCAGGGCAGAGTGTGGGGGGTGCGGCCCAGAGGAGTCATGCGGGCCTCAGGAGGGGCGTGTGCCAGGCCCAC
>NW_027856396.1:0-1965 GCF_054177405.1 Leptonychotes weddellii
AGCCATCAAAAGGAATGAAATCTTGCCATTTGCAATGACGTGGATGGAACTGGGGAGTGTTATGCTGAGCAAAATAAGTCAATCAGAGAACGACATGTATCATATGACCTCACTGATATGAGGAATTCTTAATCTCAGGAAACAAACTGAGGGTTGCTGGAGCGGTGAGGGGTGGGAGGGATGGGGTGGCTGGGTGCTGGACATTGGGGAGGGTATATGCTGTGGTGAGCACTGTGAATTTGTAAGACTGATGAATCACAGACCTGTACCCCTGAAACAAATAATACATTATATGTTAATAAATAAATAAATAAATAAATAAAAGTTCTGCTTTAAAAAAAAAAAAAAAAGAACCAGTTTGCTAATGGGTAGGGTCTCCCAAGCTTTGGTCTTTGAGTAGCAATGCTCTTAGTGTCTACAAAAATAGAACAAGGATTATGATGATGATGACGACGATGATGATAGTAACAATGACATCACTGCTGCTACTCAGCATGTGTATCAAAGTTGGGCATCAAAGGCAGCCTGGATTTTAGTTGGTTGGCAGGGAAATGAAAATACACTGCATATATAAGGAAGTGTGAGCAAAGGCGAGATGAGAATCACATAGCAGTATCAAAGCTGTCTTACCCATGAAGCAGATCAGATATCTTCAGAAAATAAGAGGTGAGAGTGAGATTTTGAAGGACACAGGGCTGTAGCAGGTGAGTGATGGCCTACAGAGGTTTTTATAGATGCTACATTTGCCAACTTGAGGAGGGAGGCATGGCAGCAGGAATACAGCTTACTGTTCAACATATGAAGTGAAAAAAGTCCAAACTAGTGACTAAAGTGGGATCCAAAAGAAATGGATGTGAGAAATATAATGAAAAACTGAAGGAAACGATCATCTATTGGGGTTATTAGGAAGAGAAAAGAATGAGAGATTATGCAGCCATGAAAATATAGTAATAAGTAGAAATCTAAGGAGCCACCTAGTGTATTATATGTGAGAATAGGTACTGAGTTCAGACTATATGATGGCTGTGCCACTTGCTGGCTGTGTGCCTTTGGAAAATTCATTTCAACTTTAGGAGATTACTAAATTTTAAAAAACTATAAACTAACTTTAAAAACATACCTCATGGGCTCACTGTGATATGGAGTGCTGTTACATATGTAACATATACATGCAACACACACATACACACGTCTATATATCTAAACTATAGCATTATCTTCATATCATATAGATGTCTACCTATAACATATCCTTTTTCATTCCAAAATATATTTAAAGTTATCAAAGCCTATCTGATACAAATGCAGATAAACTTAAAAAGAAGGAATTAGATTGTGTGATGCAGTGACCTTGATTGACTTGGATGTGTGCTTTCCTTTTATACAACCCTACTGGTAGAAAATAGTGGTAACAATTGTGTCATTCTGTCTTGAATGCACACACACACAGTGGCTGTTCCATTGTAAATAAAGCTGTTAACACAATTTGTGGGCACCCTCTGTTAATGAAACTGACATTATCAGCTGTATACTCTCAATACTCCAAATTATATGGATCCAATTACATCTTTAAAGAAAATATGTTATCAAGACAGTATGGTATTGGCTTTGAAATTTGCTTAAGATAGACAGTTATATTTTGTGATGGTACTTTCCCTTCATAGCTTGCTTTGCAAGCTCAGCAACTCTTTCTCTGAGGCCATTTTGCCACCCAGTGAAGACCAACCACTTCATCATGGTCTCAGAGTCTGAATATTAAGGCTTCACTGAGGGTGCCTGGGTGGCTCAGTTGGTTAAGCGACTGCCTTCGGCTCAGGTCATGATCCTGGAGTCCCTGGATCGAGTCCCGCATCGGGCTCCCTGCTCGGCAGGGAGTCTGCTTCTCCCTCTGACCCTCCCCCTTCTCATGTGCTCTCTCTCATTCTCTCTCTCAAATAAATAAATAAAATCTTTAAAAAAAAAAAA
>NW_027856397.1:0-258 GCF_054177405.1 Leptonychotes weddellii
GCTCAGGTCATGATCCCAGGGTCCTGGGATCGAGTCCCGCATCGGGCTCCCTGCTCTGTGGGGAGCCTGCTTCTCCCTCTCCCACTCCCCCTGCTTGTGTTCCCTCTCTCGCTGTGTCTCTCTCTGTCAAATAAATAAATAAAATCTTTAAAAAAATTAAAAATAAAAAATAAATAAAAAAATACCACTCTAGAGATGATGACTCATTATTTCCTGAATTTTTGCTGAAATCATTAAATTCCCTTTATTAGATTTTTA
>NW_027856398.1:0-258 GCF_054177405.1 Leptonychotes weddellii
ATCTTTAAAAAAAAAAAGATTTTATGTATTTATTTGACAGAGAGAGAGAGCACACAAGCGGGGGGGCGGCAGGGGGAGCGGCAGGCAGAGGAAGAGGGAGAAGCAGGCTCCCCGCAGAGCAGGGAGCCCGATGGGGGACACAGTCCCAGGACCCTGGGATCACGACCTGAGCCAAAGGCAGACGCTTAACGACTGAGCCACCCAGGCTCCCCCTCTCATCTGATTTTCGCTATAGCCCTTATTTTTTGATGGAGCTTG
>NW_027856399.1:0-258 GCF_054177405.1 Leptonychotes weddellii
AGCATGAGAGAGGGGAGGGTCAGAGGGAGAAGCAGACTCCCTGCCGAGCAGGGAGCCCGATGCGGGACTTGATCCCGGGACTCCAGGATCATGACCTGAGCCGAAGGCAGCTGCTTAACCGACTGAGCCACCCAGGCGCCCCTAAATGGGATTTTTAAAAAAGATTTTATTTATTTATTTGACAGAGAGCGCACAAGTAAGGGGAATGGCAGGGAGAGGGAGAAGCAGGCCCCCTGCAGAGCAGGGAGCCCAATGTGG
>NW_027856400.1:0-258 GCF_054177405.1 Leptonychotes weddellii
AGACCCTGTTATGAGGATAAAAAGACAAAGTGGAGATTGGGAGAAAATATTTGCAAACCCCACATACACAACAAAGAACTAGATGTAGAATATATTATAAAGAACTCACAGGACTCAACAGAAAAAAAAATCAAGCACCCCAACTGGGAAATGAGTGAATGACATGAACAAAATATTTCACTGAAGATTTTTCTAATACGATAAGCACATGAAAAGATGTTCAATATCACCAGCCATCAGGGAAATGCAAATTAAAAC
>NW_027856401.1:0-258 GCF_054177405.1 Leptonychotes weddellii
GTAATCATTTCACAATGTATATATGTATATCAAACCATCACATTGTACACCTTATATATATACATTTTTAATGTGTTACTTATACCCCAGAAAACTGGTGGGGGGAAAAAGAAGCACCCAACAATGAAAGCCAAGAACAAGATGGCTTCACTGGGGAATTCCACGAAACATTTAAAGAAAAAATAATACCTATTCTTCTAAATCTCCTCTAAAAATGGAGATTAGGAACCACTTTGAAACTCATTTTTTGAGGCCAAC
>NW_027856402.1:0-258 GCF_054177405.1 Leptonychotes weddellii
AATAGGGTCCCCTACTCCTCTGCCATCTTTCCCCAATCGGATTCTTATCTTAACAACTATTTTTTTAGAATAATTTTCAAGCTTTAATTCTGACTTCAGTGTACTTATGTTAGATGTAAATATATTTTATTTATACCTTTTTATTTTATTTATTTATTTAATATATAAAATAAATATATTTATTATACCTTACAGTTTTGTTTATCTTTTGCTACTTTCTGAAAACAATCAGAAAATAGTAACAGTGAGCTATTTAGT
>NW_027856403.1:0-258 GCF_054177405.1 Leptonychotes weddellii
GGAACACTATATCTAAAACTAATGATGTAATGTATGGGGATTAACATAAGAATAAAAATAAACAAACAAACAAACAAACAAAAAACAAAGTGGCTGTACCAACTTGCATTCCCACCAACAGTGTAAGAGGGTTCCCCTTTCTCCACAACCTCTCCAACATTTGTTGTTTCTCACATACTGCTCTTGCAAGGGTGTACCTGGGAGAACTTTTTCATCTGGATTTTCTCCTCAGTATGGAAATGTAGTCAATATATCCCA
>NW_027856404.1:0-258 GCF_054177405.1 Leptonychotes weddellii
AGAAGTCTGAGATCCAGGCGGGGCAGGACCACTCAGATCCAGGCGGGGCAGGGCTGCTGAGATCCAGGCGGGGCAGGGCTGCTGAGATCCAGGTCGGGCAGAGCCATGCTCCCTCCAGAGGTTCCAGGGGAGGGTCCTTCCTCCTCTTCCAGCTTCTGGGGCTCCAGGTGTCCCTGGGTTTGTAACTGCGTCCCTCCCGCCTCTGCATCTGTCTTCACGTGGCTTTTCCTCTGTGTCCGTGTCTCCTCTTGTGTCTCT
>NW_027856405.1:0-258 GCF_054177405.1 Leptonychotes weddellii
ATAGAATTTATAAACATCAGGCACCTGGGTGGCTCAGATGGTTAAGCGTCTGCCTTCGGCTCAGGTCATGATCCCAGGGTCCTGGGATCGAGTCCCGCATCGGGCTCTCTGCTCCTTGGGAGCCTGCTTCTCCCTCTGCCTCTCTCTCTCTCTCTCTCTGTCTCTCATGAATAAATAAATAAAATCTTTAAAAAAAAAAAGAATTTATAAATATCTTTGCATTGTTTCACTTCCCATTACATACAAAAGAACATTCAA
>NW_027856406.1:0-258 GCF_054177405.1 Leptonychotes weddellii
ACATTTGTTATTTAGTAGCATGTGTTTAGCCTCCACATGTTAGTGTTTTTTCCATTTTCTTCTTGTCACCAATTTCTAGTTTCATGTGGTTTAAAAAGATGCTTGATGAGATTTCAGTCTTCAGTTTGCTGAGACTTGGTTTGTGGCCCAACCTGTGATCAACTCCAGAGAACGCTCCACATGCCCTTGAGATGAATGTGTATTCTGCTCTCTGGGGCGGATTGTTCTGTGTGTATCTGTTATGTCCATCTGGACTCG
>NW_027856407.1:0-13268 GCF_054177405.1 Leptonychotes weddellii
TGGTTTGATCCCTATCCAGCTGAATTCCTGAGAGGAGACGAAATCCAGGTCTCCTACTCCTCCGCCATCTTGCTCCGCTCCCTAATAATTGTATTTCTATGGTGTTGGTTATGATCTCTCCTCTTTCATTTGTGATTTTATTTACTTGGGTCCTTTATCTTTTCTTTTTGATAAGTCTGGCTATGCATTTATCAATTTTGTTAATTCTTTCAACAAACCAGCCCCTGGTTTCATTGATCTGTTCTATTGTTTTTTTGAAACCTGGGATTGTGGTGCCTCCAACTTTGTTCTTTCTTAAGATTGCTTTGGCTATTCAGGAGCCTTTGTGGTTCCATACACATTTTAGGATTATTTGTTTTAGTTCTGTGAAAAATATGGTTGGTATTTTGATAGGAATTGCACTGAATCTTTAGATTGCTTGGGTAATATGGACATTTTAACAATATTTGTTCTTTCAGTCCACAAGCATGGAATATCTTTCCATTGTGTTTTCTTCAATGTCTTATAGTTTTTAGAGTAAAGGTTAAATTCACCTCCTTGGCTAAATTTTATTTAGGTACTTTATTCTGTTTGATGCAGTTGTAAATGGGATTTTTTAAAAAAAATTACTCTTCCTGCTAGTTTGTTGTTAGTGTGTAGAAATGCAACACATTTCTGTATGTTGATTTTGTATCCTGCAACTTTACTGAATTCATTTATTGGTTCTCATAGTTTTTTGGTGGAGTCTTTAGGGTTTTTATATATAATATCATGTCATCTGCAAGTAGTGACAGTTTTACTTTTCTCTTACCAATCTGGATGCCTTTTACTTCTTTTTTCTTGTCTGGTTGCTGTGGCTAGGACTTCTGGTAATATGTTGAATAGAAGTGATGAGAGTGGATATCTTGTCTTGTTCCTGATCTTAGAGGAAAAGCTCTCAGTTTTTCACTATTGAGTATGATGTTAGCTTTGGGTTTGTCATATATGGTTTTCATTATGTTGAGGTATGTTCCCTTTATGCCCACTTTGTTAGAGTTTTTATCATGAATGGATGTTGTACTTTGTCAAATGCTCTTTCTGCATCTTTTGAGATGATTATGATTTTATTCTTCATTTATACTTATTTTTACATTTTTATTATTATTTTTTAAAGATTTTATTTATTTATTTGACAGAGAGACAGTGAGAGAGGGAACACAAGCAGGGGTAGAGGGAGAGGGAGAAGCAGGCTTCCCCCCGAGCAAGGAGCCTGACGTGGGGCTCGATCCCAGGACCCCGGGATCATGACCTGAGCCAAAGGCAGACGCTTAACAGACTGAGCCACCCAGGAGTCCCTAAATAAAATCTTTAAAAAAAAATATTTATTCCTTTTATTTTTTTTTGTCTTACCTCATTCTCTCTCTCTAGGTCTTCCAGTAAAATGTTGAAGAGATGTGATGACAGTGACATTTTCAGTTTGTTCCTGATCTCAGGGATAAAGTGTTGAATGTTTTACCATTAAGTTTGATGTGACCTGTAGGGTCACATCACATTTCTTCCATACTTGTTTGAAAAAATGAATTGGATGGAGTTAACGTGTAGATTTTTGAGAACAAATTAGATTTCTTTGATACAGATCTACTCAGATTTTCTATTTGATTTTTTGTCAGTATTAGTAAGTTGTGTTTTTCAGGAATTTTTTTCATTTTGTCAGAGTTGTTCAGTTTATTGGTATAAAGTTGTTCCTGATATTCCCTTGTTATAGTTTTGATCTCTATAGGATCTTTAGTGATGTCACCTTTTTTATTCTTGATATTGGCATTTTGTATTCTCTAACCTTCTTTCTCCTCCCTACTCCTCAGCAATCTTGTTTGAGGTTTATCAATTTCTTCTTAAGCCTTTTCAAAGAACTAAATTTTGGCTTTGTTAATTTTTTTCTATTCCTTGTCTCTTACTTATCTCATTTTTTGCTTTTATCTGTATTTTCTTCTTTGTATATACTTAGAGCTTACTTTCTTTTTTCTACTTCATTTCTATGGAAACCTATATTATTACTATTAACCCTTCCTTCTTTTCTAATAAAAGCATTTAAGCTATAAAAATTTTCCAAACCCTTGAATTAGCTATATTCCAGACATTTTGATATGTTGTGTTTTTAAATAAACACAATGATGTAAAAACACAACATATCATTATCCATCAGTTCAAAAAATGGTTGTTCCTTCTTTGTGATTTCATCTTATACCCAAGTGTTAGGGTGTATTTAAAAAATTTTTCAGGTGTTCACGTCTTTTGTAGATATTTTGATATTGATCTCTAATTAATTCCATTATGATCAGCTAACATACTTTTAACATTTCAATCTCTTGTCATTTATTTTGGTTCGTTTTATTGCCCAACATATGGTCCATCTTTATGATTTCATATATAATTGAAATATATGTGTTCTGTGGTTGTTTGTTGTAGTATTCTATAAATGAAATTTAGTAAATGTAGTTGATAGTGTCATATAGAGATTTTACATTCTTAATGATTTTTTGCTCTGTAATTTAGTTATGTTGGAACAACTGGGTAGCAATTTGGGGAAAAAAAGCCTATGTAAATTATAATTGGACCTTCATATGAAAGTCAGGCTAAGCCCATACCCTAGCATAGCACATGATCTTGAAAAGGGTTTAGCCTATTCTGTGATGAAGGTGAAATCTTTAGAAATAGCTTGATAGAAACATAGAGTTGGGTATTGGGAAAACTTTAAAATGTTGCAGTTTATGTCTTCAGCCTCCCAGTCTTAATGTGACAAAATATGGGTTCTAATTCCTCCTAGACAGAACATCTGAAAGGATAAATTGGAAGAGTTTTGTTTTCAGAGTAGCCCTACTCCCCCACCCCTCTAAATTCAAACCACAAGGATAAGAAAAGAATTTTTTGTCTGTATGCCATATAAAGACCACAGATTGTAGAAATACACACCAGAATAGAAGTAAGAGGAAATAATAGCAAGTATATGCAGCATAAGAACAGTAAAGTTTTGATTAACTTCAGAGTTGGGATAATTTAAGATTGCATGTTATGGATTATACTTCCAGGTAAGGTACCAGACCCCAGGATAAATTCCAACTGAATCAAATATTTAATATAAAAAAGCAAAAAAAAAAAGTACTGTAAGAAAACATGGGAGAATTCCTTTATAACCTTGGAATCAGGAAAGATTTTCTAACCATAACTCAAAACCCATAAACTATAAAAATTATAGATTTGACCTATAAAAAATCCATGTCAATAAACAAAAGCAGAAATTCCCCAAGTAAACAAAAACAAAAGCAAAGCAAAAAGCAAAGCAACATTAACAGGGAAAAACATTTGCAACTTATAACCAACAAAGGGCTAGTTTTCTAATATTTAAAGAGCTTCTAAAGTCAAAAGTAAAAGAAACATATATTAGAAATAGAATAAAAAATGGGAATTTTCAGTAGAAGAGTGGGAAAAGAATAAGGTAGTGCATAAAAAAGGAAATGCAAGTGGCTTTTAAATTGTGTGAAAGAAGCTAAGCCTTGTTCATAATTTTTAAAAATGCTAATTAAAATTTCACTGATATATTGTCACTTGCCAGATTGGCAAAAATCCAGGTGATAATATACTCTCTTGGAAAGGCATGGGAAAGCAGGTCTCTCATACTTTGTTGATGGTAGTATAGATTGGTACAATCCCTGTGGAGGGCAGTTTGATTATATTTCAGATGCATATACTTTCAGGCCAGAGGTTTCTTTTCTGGGAATTTATCATACTTGCATACATGTAAAATGATATATGTACACAATTTTTCAGTCATAGCAATTTTTTTGTAAAAGTGAAAAAATGGAAACAGTTTAAATGTCTGCTGGTAGAGTTTATGGTATATCCAAGGCAATGGCATACATAGCTATTACAAAGAATGTTAAGTACTTTATGTACTGAAATGGAAAGATCTCCAAGATGTATTTTTTTTCTGTCCAAGTTTTTATTTAAATTTCAACTAGTTAACATACAGTGTAATATTAGTTTCAGGTATAGAATTTAGTGATTCATCACTTACATATAACACCCAGTGCTCATCACAAGTGCCCTCCTTAATACCCATCAGCTGTTTAACCCATCCCCCTTGCCCACCTCCCCTCCAGTAACCATTAGTTGGTTCTCTATAGCTAAGAGTCTGTTTCTTGGCTTGCCTCTCTTTTTTTTCCTCCCCATGTTCATTTGTTTTGTTTCTTAAATTCCACATATGAATGAAATCATATGGTATTTGTCTTCCTTCACTGACTTATTTCACTTAGCGTAATACTCTAGCTCTATCCATGTTGTGGCAAATGGCAAGATTTCATTCTTTTTGATGGCCAAGTAATATTCCATTGTATGTATATGTGTATATACATTTGGGCTTTTTCCATAATTTGGCTATTGTTGATAGTGCTGCTGTAAACATCAGGGTGCATGTGTCCTTTTGAATCAGTGTTTTTATATCCTTTGGGTAAATACCTAGTAGTGTAATTGCTGGGTTGTAAGGTAGTTCCATTTTTACCTTTTTGATGAACCTTCATACTGTTTTCCAGAATGGCTGTACCAGTTTGCATTCCTACCAATAGTGTAAGAGGGTTCCCCTTTCTCCATATCCTCACCAACACCTGTTTCCTGTGTTATTAATTTTAGCCATTCTGACTGGTGTGAGGTGATATCTCATTGTAGTTTTGATTTCCCTGATGGTGAGTGATGTTGAGCATCTTTTCATGTGTCTGTTAGGCATGGATGTCTTCTTTGCAAAAATGTCTATTCATGTCGTTTGCCCATTTTTAAATTGTATTATTTGTTTTTTTGGGTGTTGAGTTTGATAAGTTCTTTATGTATTTTGGATACTAACCCTTTATCAGATATGTCATTTGCACATATCTTCTCCCATTCCGTAGGCTGCCTTTTAGTTTTGTTGATTGTTGCCTTCGCTGTGCAGAAGCTTTTTATTTTGATGAAGTCCCAATAGTTTATTTTTGCTTTTGTTTCCCTTGCCTCTGGAGATATATCTAGAAAGAAGTTGCTATGGCTGATGTCAAAGAGGTTACTCCCTGTGTTCTCCTCTAGAATTTTGATAGATACCTGTCTCACAATTATGTCTTTAATCTGTTTTGAATTTGTTTTTGTGTATTGTGTGAGAAAGTGGTCCAGTTTCATTCTTTTGCATGTTGCTGTTCAGTTATTCCAACACCATTTGTTGAAGAAACTGTCTAAGAAGTATTTTTAAGTGAAAAGACAGGTGCAGACAGTGGTTATGATATGCTACAATCTGTGTAAAAGAAGGTGGTGAAAGGCTTATATACTTGGTTATAATCTTGCTTGCATATGCATAAACAAACTCTAGAAGGGTACACATGAAACTACTAACAGTGAATTCTTGTGGTCATTGGGGAGCATGAAACCTGCGTAGTTGGGTCATAGGAGTGGGATGAAGTTTTTTCAGTGAATAACTTTTTGATTTTTGAATTATATGAATATTTTGCCTGTTCAAATAATTAGAGAAAAGGAAAAAGGAAAAATTGAATTAGGTTGGCTATTAGTGAAAAATGCCAGCTAGATAAACAAAGACACTTCCTTCTTTTTGTCTTTCTTTTTCTTTATCTTTGTAAGTGTAGGAAGTGGCAGAATACTGAGACAAATAGCGAGAAATAAGCAAAACTTAAAACAGTAAAAATGGGCCAAATTATCTTAGGGATTGTGCAGACTAAGTATAGAAAAACTTGAGATATACTAAATTATGGATTCATTTCTCTATAGGATAGCTAAATTGAGTTTGTGTTGGTAGATGAAAGACAAGGAATATCAACATGAATTATTTATTAGATATAAGTGCCTGTTCTTACTAAGTACGCGGTTACTGCTCAGGGGTCTGTGGAGAAGAACGTTTCATTTTCCAGAATATAAATTAGATGACACTTTTGCATTTCCATTTTATGTATGATTTGTGATAAAACCTTTTTCTTTGCCAAAGGAGACTTTCCTTTTGATGGGTATATGAAAGACATTTGAATTATTTAAAATATGGGTGTTATTTTTGCTCCTTTTAAATACATTGTAAAAAAAAGTTCAAATTGTATAAAATAGAGTACAATGGGAGATGAATCTCCTTTTCTCACAGATTCTTCCTTCTTTCTTTTTAGAGTTTCTTAAATGGGCATTAAACAGTTGGACTGTCTTTCTTATTTTCTATCTGAAACTCTTTAGAGAGAGGTCTTTTAGTAATGTTCAGATTTCCTAGGTTGCAGTATTTATGAAACTTTAGGATCTGGACCTTTTACCACAAATTCTAAATATTTGGGGATTTTCCTAGGTATCTTATTGTTGATGATGTCTCATTTAATTTTGTTTTGGTCAGAGAACATACTTTGTATGATTATACCCTTCTTAAATTTACTGAGATTTGTTCTAAGGCCCAGCACATAGTCCGACTTGGTGAATATTCCATGTGCATTTGAAAAGAATTTATAATTTGCCATTGTTGAATGTAGTGTTCTATACATGTAAATTAGGATGATTAAGCTGATAGTGTTATTAAAATCTTCTATATCCTTACTGATATTTTTTTTTGGCCTTGTTTTTCTTTCAATTGCTGAGAGAGATAAGTGTTAAAATCCTCAACTAAGATTATGGATTTGTCTTTTTCTCCTTTTATTTTTGACAATTTTTGCTTCCCGTATCTTAAAGCTCCATTATTAGGTACATACAGATGTCTTCATGAAGAATTGATTCTTATACATCGTTATGACATGACCCTCCTTATCCCTGGTAATATTCCTTGATTTGAAGTCTCTTTTGTCTGAGATATTAATATAACCATACCAACAATTTTTGGTAATTTCCTTTCAAACTATCTGTTTGAAATTTGATCAAAAACAGAGAGTTTAAAGAGAGTCTCTTGCAAAGCACCAAAAGTGAATCTTGATTTTTTTTATCCAGTTTGACAGTCTCATTCAGTTGAAGTGTTTAATCCATTTACATTTTGCGTGACTACTGATATTGTCATCTTCTGGCTTTTGTTGTTTCTGGTGAGAAGTCAGTTAACATTCTTTTTGTTTCCCAGGATGGACTGTATCTTTTTTCTCTATTTTTGAGATTTTCTTTTTATACTGAATTCTCAGCAATTTGAGTATGATGGGCCTATGTATGGTTTTGTTTGTATTTTTACTGTTTGGGTTCTTTGAACTTTTTGGATCTGTATGTTGTTTTTGATCAAATTTAGAAAATATTTTTGGCTATTTATTTACAAATATTTTGTCAAGTAATTTTTTTTTTTTTTTCCCCATCATCTCACTCTTTTTCTTTTGGGACTTGTGTACACCTGTGTTATCGAGATTCTGTGACTCTTTTTCCCCAGTTTTTTTCTCTGTGCTTTAGTTTGTTTGCTAATTTCAACATCTGAGTCATCTATGGGTATGCTTCTATTAACTGATGTTTTTTGTTAACTGATTTTCGTCTGTATAAGTCACATTTCCCTGTTTATTTGCATGTCAAGTTATTTTTTATTGTGTAGTGGACATTGTGATTGAGATTTTGTAGAGACTAGTTTCTGTTATCTTCCATTGAAGAAAAAGCAGATGTTAAATTATTGGCAAATTACGTTGCTGTGTTACAGAGGCTTGGTTTAGGTTTTGTTAGGGAAGGTGTATTTTGATTTTGTTCTTAGTTCAAGGAAAAATCTCTCAGACCTGAAATATGGTCTTTACTCCTAAAACATGTCTCTTTTGGGGTTTCGGTGGAATGCCTGAAGTATCGACCAAGCCCCTCTAATTTGGTGGAACTCAAACTCTAGACTCTTCCTTGTGGTAGACAGCTGCTGAAATCTTTGCTTAGGTTCTTTCTGGCGAATTTTTCCTCAGTTCCTTGGAGTCTCATCCCACACAAACATAGTAAGGGATCAACCATGTATCAGAGGAGAGTATATGCAGACTTGGGTGTTCTCTACTCTGTGGCTTCCTCTTTCCTGAGACATCCCCCCCTTTAATTTCTAACCATTCTGGTAGATTCAAACCCAGTCCTTTGATTCTTTGGGCCAGTAATATTTTGATTTTCTGCTTGAGCTGTATCTGCTTTGTGCCCTTTCGGCTATGGGATGTCTTCAGAGGAAAAGCCAGATAAATGTGTATCTCATGCAGTATGATGCCCTTTTTTCAAGGATTGAATGCCCTCTTGTTTCTTCTTACTTTTGGTTCCTCTTCTGTGCTTTGTTCTCTTTTATGTTTTGTCTAGAATTTATCACTGTCATCAGTAGGAGGATTAGCCTGATATAAAGTAATCCATCAATAGTGGAAGCTGGTGCCTTTTTATCTCAAATAAAAGAATATGTTGTGACAAAATTTAAGAAAGCACCCTTGTTTTTTTTTCCTTTGGCTTCTTAATCATTTGTTCCATAAAACTGAAACAATATCTTACTGACTAAAAAATTATATTTATACTCCCCTCTCCCATGAAGTTATCCTTTAGATAAGCAGAACTTTGTATTGATTTTCCATTAATTGCTACAGAATTGGAAAAATTGCTCCCTAAAGTTACTGAAAATGTTAATGTGAACATCTATAAACAGCTATTTTTTTGTTTGTTTAATAGTCACCTATATGGTACTTAACATGTGCCAGGTACTGGTCTAAGCAGTTTACATGTATTAAATTTCTTCACCACAATTCAGTGAGGTGGATATGATGAATGCTTCCACTTTTCAGATGAGGACACTCAGGAGCAGAGAGGTTAAGCTAGGAAGTGATGGAGCTGGGGTTTGAACTCAGGCATTCTGGCTGTATTAGAATTTGTACTCCTAGCCACTATGCTTTGCTACCTCTCCCACTCTATGCTGTGGGTATGTACCTGTTAATATTTGTGAAAAGTTTATAATCTACTTTAGGAACAGGAACATGATATTGTATTACATAATAGTATTATATAATATACATATGAGAACTTCCTATTGTGCCAGATACCCAGAAAAGACTCAAACACAACTTTCCCTGTAAATCTCACCTATAAATTCTAGGGAGTGTTCATCATTTTTTTATTCTGTACTTTTACAAGAGTATTTACGTTTCTATTGAGTAGTTATTTCTTCTGCCTTGTATTGCAGCTAATAGTTTATAGGCTTGACCTTCCTATTAGGTTGTAAGGTCATTGAAAGTGGACACCATCATTTTTGTAGGCTTTCTGCCTTGGCATCTAGCCCACAATGAATATAATAGACCATGTTATTTAAAACTGTGATAAAAATATCCTTCTTAAAAATTTTTTAAAATTTATATTCAATTTAGTTAACATATACTATATTATTAGTTCCAGGGGTAGAATTTAGTGATTCATCAGTTGCATATAACACCCAGTGCTCATTATATCAAGTGCCCTCCTTAATGCCCATCACCCAATTACCCCATTCCCCTACCCACTTCCCCTAAAAACATACTTCTGTTTGCCACATAATGAATCTTTGTATATCCATGTATGTATATATCTTGTTTACGATAGGAGTATCTTATATTTGTGTTTTACTTCCAGCTTTTCAAAGTTCTTTCCTATCTACTGTCTCTTTACGGAAGAAATATGAGCTTTCATTTACTAATTCATTCAGTAAATATTTCCTGAAAACCTACTATGTACCAGCTATTGTTCTGGTTGATTAGCAAAACAAAACAAAGTCCCTGCTTTCATGTAGATTTCATTTTTGTGAGGAGGTAAAGATAAAAATAAGTAATATGTCAAGTGGTGATGAAAAAAAAACACAGGATAAAGAGAATATGATGGAGAGTAGTACTACTTTAGATGGTGTGATCTGGAAAGACTTCTGTGAGGAAGTGGCATTTGAGTAGATACCTGAATGAAGTTGAGTAAATTTGTAAATTTTGTTTTTTAAAAATTTTTTTAATTTTCTATTTTTTTTTAAAGATTACTCATTTATTTAAGAGAGAGCGAGAGAGAGACCATGCATGCACAGTGGGGGGAGGGAGAGGGTCAAGCAGACACTGTGCTGAGTGCAGAGCCTCATGCGGGGCTCGATCCTATGACCCTGAGATCATGACCTGAGGAGAAATCAAGAGTTCGATGCTCAACTGACTGAGCCACCCAGGCACCACTTAAATTTTCATTTTTATAAGAAACTGTTTAATTACTGTCAGCCTTATTTCCATTTTGTTTAAGAGTTTGTGGAAGAGCAGCTTAAGACCACTCAGTGGTTTTTCCTACCCATTCAGTCGCCTGAGCAGTTGGAGCTGCAAACCAGTCTTCAGTGGCCGGCTGAATGCTCCAGTCTTCAGTAGGGAACTGCTGAATAGGCACCAAGGGCACCTGCATGCCTTTAGACCAGTCAGCTACTTCAGGTTGAGTAGTGGTGAACTCAGGAGCTGGGGCAGTCCATTCACCCTGAAATTTCTCCTTGGTCACAGCCTTTTTAGCAGCAGCCTGCTCTTTTTTTTTTTTTTTTCAATCTCTTCAGAATCTCTGTAGAAGTAGAGATCAGGCATGCCCTCCTATGGGTGTTCATGGGAGATGGTGCCATGCATGTGCAGAACTTCCTGGACCAACATCTACCACATCAGACCCAGAAGAGTTCCAGGCAGATGGAGTAGCAAAGACAAAAGCCTTTAAGTTGGGAAAAACAGTAAGAAGGGTATATTGGAAGTGCTAGAAAAATGAGATGGAAAGGTAGTGGGGGTAGTGTATATGAGGCAGATTATGAAGGGCCTTTTAAAATATGGTAAGGACTTTGGGTTGTATTCTAAGTTTGATGGAACAAAATGTTCATTGGAACATTTTCAGCAGAGTGACATCTAAATTATGTTTAACAGGTTCAGTCTAGATGCTATGTACAGAATAGGATGCATAGGGAGCAGGAATAGAATTGGAGACCAGTTATGAGGCTGTTGAAGTAATCTAGACCAGAGATGTTGGCTGTTTAAAGTAGGATTGAGGCAGCGGAAGTGATGATGTGTGATGTGTTCAGATTTGGATATATTTGAAGATAGAACCAGAACCAAGAGAACCTGCTGAAAAATTTTTTTAGGGTATGAGAAAAAATAAAGGAGTTGGAAATTATTTCCATGTTTTTGGTCTGAGCGACATGGTAAATGTTCGTACCATTTACTGAAATGGGAAATGTTGACAGAAGGGGCCGACTGAAACAAGCTATATATCACTGCTCTTATTTTTATATGAGGAAACTGAGGAATAAAGAGTTTTGATAAACTTTGGGCTAGAATCCTTGTTGCCTTTTTGCTAGCCCCAAATTTCTTCAAATAAGTGTCTCAATATGTTTTATTATTAGTTTTACTTGTATGATGATAACTCATGTTCATTTTAAAATTCTTTAAAAAGAAGAGCCTGAGCAAAGGTGTTTTAAAAGCCTTTGAGAAATTACGTATTTTCTAGGATGGTAATGGTCAAAGAGCCTAGCACCTTGTAGATATTGAGTAATTGTTTGCTCGGTTCAGTCTCATCTTCAACTTTGACATTTTAAGAGCATGTATCTGTCTTGTAGTTAAGATAACTTGCATGAAAAACTTGACTTTAAAAAAAAAGATAACTTGCATGAATTGAAAATTGCAGTTTGTCTTTCAGAAAGTAGTGGTTGAGACTAGGAATTATAAGATCTAGGTTTGGAGTCTTGGTCTGCCCTTTACTTTTAGTTAATCACTCTACCATTCTCATCCTTAGTTTTCTCATCTGTGAAATTGGAATGATACCTACTCATCTCACATAATTACTATGAAGATGAATTGAGATCATGTATGCTTAACAGTGCTAGCATACAGTGCCTATCAAATATGCAATTGAAGTTTATGGAGTGTTTTTTTTTTTTTTTAAGGTTTTTTATTCATTTGAGAGAGAGGGCACCATGAGGAGGGAGGAGGGTCAGAGGAAGAGGGAGAAGGAGAAGCAGACTCTCTGCTGAGCAGGGTGCCCAATGTGGGGTTCGATCCCAGGACCTCAGGATCATGACCTGAGCCAAAGGCAGCCGCTGTACTGACTTAGCCACTCAGGTGCCCCAAAGTTTATGGAGTTTGAATTGCAATAAAGCTACAATGAGATATTCACAGAGTTGAAAGAAATTTGCAGTGGAGAAAGTTTGTGGGAAAATTCTGTAATTTTTTTTAAAAGATTTTATTTGTTAGAAAGTACGTGCATGTGCGCCTGAGTGGGGGGAGGAGCAGAGGGACAAGCAGATTCCCCTCTGAGCAAGGAGCCTGAAATGGGGTTTGATCCCAGGACCCTGAGATTATGACCTGAGCTAAATGAAGTCAGACGCTTAACCAACTGAGCCACCCAGGCACCCTAGAAAATTCTGTATTAAACACGTTAATTTTTCCAAAATTATTATGTATATTAACATGTTATAAAGAATATTTTACTGAAGATAAATGTTTGTGTTTACAGGTATTGGTTTGCCTTGAAAAAGGGTTATCATGTGGCTTTCAAAAATAGCAGCAAAACTGATAACTTTATGGAAGAACAAATTGATCCACATAAAGAAGTTATAGATAGAATGACTGATTTGAGCATGCTCAGGCTATTTGAGACCTACCTGGAAGGCTGCCCACAACTTGTTTTGCAGCTCTACACCTTTCTGGAACATGGTCAAGCAAATTTCAGTCAGTGTAAGTGTTTCCTAATGCCCTGTGTTAAATGGATGCTCTGAGAATTTTTTTTTTTTTTAATATTTGTTTGTTGGGGGAGGGGAAAAGGGAGAGGGAGAAAGAGAATCTAAGCAGGCTCCACACCCAGTACGGAGCCCAACATGGGGCTTGATCTCACAACCCTGAGATCATGACCTGAATCGAAATCAAGAGTTAGATGCTTAACTGACTGAGCCAGCCAGGCACCCCTCAACTACATAACTCTTTGAAAGGTTTTGGAAGTTTTCTTACAGTTTTTTTAGAATTATTCATTTTTTTGAAAAAAAGTATATTGTGGAAATATCAAAAAGTATATGAAGATATATTGTCTCCCTCTCCCTTCTTCCCATTCCTTCTTTTGTCTGCCCAGAAAGGAAACTATTATTGTCAGTTTTTTGATGATTCTTTCAGAAAATTTTTAAAAAATATCTATATTCTTTTTTTCCTCTTTTTTCTTTTACAGAAATAGTAACATAAAAATTGTCTTTGCTTTTTACACTTAACAGTATGTCTTGGAGATCTATCCATATCAGTACAGAAAGAACTCTCTCATTCATTTTTATTATCTGCATAGTATTTTTTTTTATTTTTATTTTTTTAAAGATTTTATTTATTTATTTGAGAGAGAGAATGAGATAGAGAGAGAGA
>NW_027856408.1:0-1965 GCF_054177405.1 Leptonychotes weddellii
ACGTGTGGTTCTCACCTAACTGGAGTGTCAATTTTTCATGGTACAGTCCTCTTCATGTATGTGAGGCCAAGTTCCAGCTATGCTCTGGACCATGACATGATAGTGTCAATATTTTACACGGTTGTGCTTCCCATGTTGAATCCCATCATCTACAGTTTAAGGAACAAAGATGTAAAAGAGGCGATGAAAAGAGTGTTTGGTAAAAATTGGTTTATTAATTATATTTTTCACACTAAACATTAAATTGAAACAAATTAAGAATGAGGTACATTGTCTCCAGTTGAAGAAGTTATGATAAAAATATTTTGTTTCAGTTTATTAGTGTCTTTCTATTCTTAAATTTTTAAAAATAAAGATCTAAATAAAGGGTATATATGTTCTGAATGAGCATCTAATACATGGTGCTATTTCTCCCATAGCCAGGATTCACAGGTCCAGGATTCAAAAGTTTGCAATGGGAGTGGCACCACTCACTATTACACCTAGTGACCCACACACAAAATTTTGTTTCCTGTACCTATAATCTTACAGTTTCAGGAACAAAGATTAAAAGAGGCAATGAAAAATAAAGAGAAATTAGTTCATAAATAAAGGACATTTTTAGCATTGAGTGAAACCAAAAAGTTTGTCCCTGCTTTTAAGCACATTGGTACATGAATGAAAGAATACACTGATTTTTTTTTTTTTTTTACTTTGCCAACTGCATAATTTGGCTTCTAGACTATAATTTATGGGGTATTGAAAATCTTCTTTAAGTCACTGGCAGAAATAAGAGAAAGTGAGGAATACATTTAAAATAGTTTCCACTAGATTTGGTAATTTATTCCTTTTACTGAAACACATAGAATTGTCAGGTTTTGAGCATGGATGATAAATAAGATGAAGACAAAATAAAAAATAAAAAAAGAGAGAAGAAGGGAGAGATTGAGGAAGGAAGGAAGGAAGGAAAAAAGGAAGAAAGGAAGAAATGAGATCAGTTTTATCAGTTATATCTATGCTGATTCTGAGATTCCATTACATTTTCAAGATGTGGAACTAAAATCCCAATAAATATTATACTGACACATGTGCTGTTATCTAGAAAGGAGATATTTGAAATTACAGCACTGGGTGGGACTTAAAATGGTGTATAAATAGGTGAAGGGATTAAGAGTACACTTATCTTGACAAGCACTGAGTAATATATGGAATTGTTGCATCACTGTATTGTATACCTGAAATTAATATAACACTGTACTTTAACTGCATTGTAATTAACATTTTAAATAAATAAATAAATGTATTTTTTTCAGGTTGTAGAAAGCTGCAAATAAGGTTTTAAAAAATCCAAATAATCTAAGAATTAAAACTTGTCATGAATCTGTCAAAGAGCAGAGTTTGAAAACATCCAAGTAATCTGAATTACAAGGGGAGACAAGCTCCTCCAGGAGATGAGACATGTAAACTGTTCCACCTTTGGCAAAGGGTGGGAGAAAGATGTGGCCACCATGCAAGAAGGTAGGAAGAAATTAGGTAAATTAAATATACATACATATATTTAGATATCTATCTATATGTGTCTATATATATGTGTGTCCATATATATATATATACACAGAGAGAGAGAGAGAGAGTTGTTAAAGCCAGGTTTGGGCTATTGGGAAAAGCAGAGAAACCTAGAAAGAGAGGATTTACCTTCATTCTAAGTCTTCTCTGCTGTCCCTAGCCAAGAATAGTAAGAATAGCTCATAAGAATAGTAATAAAAGCTTGTTGTTGGTGTATAGGAATGTCCCTGATTTCTGTGCATTGATTTTACATCCTTCCACTTTACTGAATTCCTGTAAGAGTTATAGAAATTTTGGGGTGGAGTCTTTTGGGTTTTCCACATAAAGTATCATGTCATCTGCAAAGAGTGAGAGCTTGACTTCTTTGCCGATTCGGATGCCTTTCATTTCTTTTTGTTGTCTGATTGCTATGGCTAGGAC
>NW_027856409.1:0-258 GCF_054177405.1 Leptonychotes weddellii
GAGATAGGGTATGTGTGGAGGACAGTGTGAAGTGTGTGATGAGGTGGGATCCCTCAGTGGGGGGGGGAGAGTTGATAGATGGGGTCTAGAAAGTGCTAGGGAAGCCTTGAGGAACTAGCTAGATGTGGATGGCCGGCAGCCAGGCTCTGGTCAGCAAGAGAGAGAGGTCTGAAAAGGCCACCTCTCTGGACTGGAGTTTTTCTGCGTGTCTGTCTTCTCCCTGAGCTCTGTGTCTGGCCCCTACCCATGACCGCATCC
>NW_027856410.1:0-258 GCF_054177405.1 Leptonychotes weddellii
AATCATGGAACACTTCATCTAGAACTAATGATGTAATGTATGGGGATTAACATAAGAATAAAAAAAAAAATCTGTCCCATCAGCCCAGAGGGCTCTGCAAATCACATCCTGTTGCTCCCCATTCATGGCTCCCCATTATTCTTAAGAACAAAAGAATACACTACAAAACAAAAAGAAATCACTTTCTATTGACTGCCTACCATAACCCAAGCACCGCTATTCTTTCAGCATTTTCCTTAAAAATCCAATCTCTTCACC
>NW_027856411.1:0-258 GCF_054177405.1 Leptonychotes weddellii
CCCGGGACTCCAGGATCATGACCTGAGCCGAAGGCAGTCGCTTAACCAACTGAGCCACTCAGGCGCCCCTCTTTTACCCATTTTTAATTGGATTGTTGTTTGTTTTGATATTGAATTGTATGAGTTCTTTACATATTTTGAATATTAACTCCTTATCCTATATATGTTTTGCAAATATTTTCTCCTATTTGCTTTTTTTTTAAGATTTTATTTATTTACTTTAGAGAGAGCACATGCGAGTGGGGGGAGGGGCAGAGG
>NW_027856412.1:0-258 GCF_054177405.1 Leptonychotes weddellii
CCTAATTTGGTACCCGAATGTGATCCCAGAATATCCCAGATCGTATCTTCGGAGAGAATGTGGCATTTGCTCAGCCGCAGGTGTGAGGGGGCGAGGATGTGCTTCTCAGCGGCTTAGAGCAGGCACAGAGGACGTTGGGCTGCAGGTATGCGGCGGATTCCTAAAGCACAAGGTCATTTCCGGCTCCCGAGACCACCTCAGTCCTTCTGCCTTTCCCAGGCTGATGGCACGTGAGCCACTTGGGACATTGGTTATAAA
>NW_027856413.1:0-258 GCF_054177405.1 Leptonychotes weddellii
AAGGCTCCAGGGTCCCTCGGGGAGCCGCGCTAGGCTCCACCCTGGTGCATTATGGGCACGGTGCCGGCTGACCCCACATGGCCTTGGGGATGGTGCTCCTATTAGCCCACTTTACAGATGAGGAAAGTGAGGACCTTTGCCAAGTCCCTGAGGCCGCGGAGGTAGAGCTGGGCTGGAGCCTGGGTGGAGGTGGATCCCGAGGCAGGGGGTGTGGCTCTAGCTGAGCCTGGATGGGCCAGAATCCACCCCCTCCCTGCC
>NW_027856414.1:0-258 GCF_054177405.1 Leptonychotes weddellii
GGTTTTAGAGGGGAGGAGGGAGGGGGGATTGGTTAGCCCGGTGATGGCTATTAAGGAGAGCACGTACTGCATGGAGCACTGGGTGTTATACGAAAACAATGGATCGTGGATCACTACATCAAAAACTAATGATGTATTGTATGGTGACTAACATAACATAATAAAATAAAAAACTACAAAATAAATAAATAAATAAATACTCCTTTGGTACCAACTAAAAAAAAAAAAAAGAAAGAAATGGAGGATAGGATGTTGAAA
>NW_027856415.1:0-258 GCF_054177405.1 Leptonychotes weddellii
AGCCCCCAATATCACTGCCTTCTCAGTGCCCCTTCCCTCCTCCTTCCCTGGACCTGGGGGTGTGCACCTGTGTGTGGAGAGAGAGAGAGAGAACGACAGTTTCCTTCTAATCTTTCCCTTTATTCTTCCTTTTGAAAGAATAAACTTAAAAGTCCTTTGCCGGTTGGAGTCTTAGATTCTCAGATTGTGTCTTTACACCACCAGACTGCGTTTGGAGATTCATTTTCGATGACTTTCTTGTTTGCCTCTGGACCCCAA
>NW_027856416.1:0-258 GCF_054177405.1 Leptonychotes weddellii
ATTAGCTACAGGACCCCACCAGGGACACTTAAAATGTCATCTGAGTGGGGGAGGGTAGTATATTGGCCTTTACTTCCCATAGAAACATCTTAGGAAAGAAATGTTTAGTGTTTTTGAAATATCTTTTGCATATTAGTGCATGCCTTTTAACATATCCCTCTGACAAAAAGAAAACAAAACAAAAATAAAGTAAAAAAAATATCTACAGCTTCCATCATGAATCTACAATTAGTTGCAACTAACAGTTTGTTCCTACAA
>NW_027856417.1:0-258 GCF_054177405.1 Leptonychotes weddellii
ATCTAGCTGGAAGGGATATTAGATTCCATTTTATACTTCTCTCTGCCTTTGAGAAATCCCACCTTAGAACAGGCCAAGTCAGAAAAGTTTTAATGTCATGCTTTGTATATATTTCTCTATCTTTACTAGCCATTTTTTTTCTTCCAGCCTTGAAATGTCCTTGGCTATAAAGAAGGTGAAATTTCATTACTCTCTATCAGCATTCTCAAAGATTTGTATGCTTAAGGTCCTCCTAGGGTGCTTGTTAAAAAAAAAAAA
>NW_027856418.1:0-1965 GCF_054177405.1 Leptonychotes weddellii
CAGTTCCATCCACGTCGTTGCAAATGGCAAGATCTCATTCCTTTTGATGGCTGCATAATATTCCATTGTATATATATACCACATCTTCTTTATCCATTCATCTGTCGATGGACATCTTGGCTCTTTCCACAGTTTGGCTATTGTGGCACACCAATTCTTAATTAGTGGTACTTTTATTATTAATCATTATTGTTAGATAATATAAATATTATTATGAGAAATTTAATGAATGAATATTAAAGTAGTTACCTCACATATGAGATACTTGAAGATAAATGACACCATATATTTTATAAAACTTTGCCATGGGAGGATACTGAAGATCTATACACGCAGGTGAATACCATCAAGAAGGCTTGCACCTACTAAAGTTGGAATGCAGTTTGTTTTGTTTTGTTTTGTTTTTGAGAGAGAGAGAGAATATGCGTGAGTGCGGGGTGGGAGGCAAAGAGAGGGGGAAGAGAATCCCAACCACGCTCAACACTCCGCGCAGAACCCGATGCGGGGCTCCATCCCATGACACTGAGATCATGACCTGAGCCGAAATCAAGAGTTGGATGCTTAACCAACTGAGCCACCCACGCACCCCTGGAATAAATTTTGACCTGATGAGTCTCCAATGAAAATCAAGAACACTGAGTGAGAGAAGGCAGTGGGATAATGCGCCACTGGGTGTTGAAGAAAGTAGAGTTTGTTTGCTTTGATTAGGGAAAAAATATCCTGAGCTAAATTATATTTGTTAATTTCATAGACAAGAATGCTAGAGCTAGCTGTAAGGGCTTTGCTCACTTGGGAGATGAGGAAACTCCATCCCATGATCACATGGGAAGTAAGTGGCAGAGCTGAAGCAGAATCCAGGTCTCCCAACTCTGTACGGTCCTTCCTTTATTCTAGATTGTCTCCACTGGAGCTGTGAGACTTCAAAGAAAGATGATGACTGTGGTTATCACTGTGCTCTTCTCTTTTTCCCTCCTTGTTCTGGGTGATTGGCAATCTGGGGTGCCTGGATTCTCAAACAATGACTTTGCTAACCACTGTCCAGTGGCTCTGCTTGAAGTGGCCTGAGCACCACTGTCACGGTAAGCAGCTGCTTCGCGGACAAGACCTTGATGCACAGAAAGATTTTAATCATTGTGGATCCGTTCCACATCCTGAACATTTTAACTTGAATGCAAGCTTGAAGACATTCATTAGAAGTTACTAACAAGTAATACTTTGTCAAAAGAGGTCAATTTTATGAGACATTTCTTAATATGCTTGAACTGGTTTTTGATTTCCCTTGGCTCAAAACTTGAGTTCATTTCAAAGTAATCACATGCTTTTAGCTGGTGGTCTTGGAGAGTGTGTGCTAATAGGTTTTACAGAAGTGAAGACCATATAATAAATAGATAATCCAAGGTAGATGCTTTCTTCATGTACGTCTCATTCATTTGTATAATAGTGCTGACCATAGAAACCATATTCAACAGAAGTTCAACTAATGTTAAAAAATCTGCTAAGGAAAGAGAATTTGAAACACAGTTGTAATATTTACAGATCCATCCCCCAGATAGTCCAGTCTCAGGGAGGTATTGCAATAAAAGAAATCCAGTCCAGCAATCAAAATAAATTTCAAAATAGTACAAGTCCTTTTCTTGATTTTCTCCAATTCCAAAACAGGGATATATAGACCACAGCAATTCTTAAAATCTCACTTTTCTCATCATCCTTTCCCTTAGAAACCATAACTCTTCTGTACTTATCTCTTCAAATTCCTCCCTACAAACCCCCCCCCCCCACACACACACACTCACTCACTCACTCATACTTAAGCACACATGGGCTTTCCAAGTCCTAACTCAAACTCCTTACCCTTCTTACTCTTTCCTCTTGAGTCTGCATCATCCTCTGGGGAACCACAAATGGAGAAAGGCCAGGAATATTTGCATATCGATCCTTTTTTGTTGTTGTTGTAAATCAATGCTT
>NW_027856419.1:0-258 GCF_054177405.1 Leptonychotes weddellii
CTGGGTGGCTCAGTTGGTTAAGCAACTGCCTTCGGCTCAGGTCATGATCCTGGAGTCCTGGGATCGAGTCCCATATCGGGCTCCTTGCTCAGCAGGGGGTCTGCTTCTCCCTCTGATCCTCCCCCCTCTCATGCTCTCTCTCTCTGTCTCATTCTCTCTCTCAAATAAATAAATAAAATCTTTAAAAAAAAAAAAAAAAGAAAATACGTATCGCGTTAGTACCTGGGTTCAAATGACTTAGAAAAAAATAAAAGTTGC
>NW_027856420.1:0-258 GCF_054177405.1 Leptonychotes weddellii
ACTTGGGACGCCTGGGTGGCTCAGCGTTAAGCATCTGCCTTCAGCTCAGGTCATGATCCCAGGGTCCTGAGATCGAGCCCCGCATTGGGCTCCCTGCTTGGCGGGAAGCCTGCTTCTCCCTCTCCCACTCCCCCTGCTTGTGTTCCCTCTCTCACTGTCTATCTCTCTGTCAAATAAAATCCTTAAAAAAAAAAAAAAAGAGTCGGACGCTTAACCGACTGAACCACCCAGGCACCCCAATTACATTTCTAATCATGC
>NW_027856421.1:0-258 GCF_054177405.1 Leptonychotes weddellii
TAGGGTTCATGGACTTTCAGTGCTTCTTTCACTTATAACCATTGTGCATATTTGATATGACTGTCGTGAAAGTAGTGTGAATTAAAAGTGCCAATCAGGAACACTAAATAGAATGTTGACTTTCCCCCCTCCCCCATGTTCAGATTGCAATGATTTCTCTCTTAACTCAGGCTCTTTGGCATTTGCATTCCGTTGTTCGCTTTCACCATGTGAGTTAAAATGGAAACGCTTCACGTCACTTAAGCAACAGATGTACTA
>NW_027856422.1:0-258 GCF_054177405.1 Leptonychotes weddellii
ATTTGGTAACATTCGAGAAATAGCGGGGTGTCTGGCTGGCTCAGTCAGTGGAGCATGCAGCTCTTGATCTCGTAGTTGTGTGTTTGCGCCCCACATGGGGTATAGAGATTTCTTAAAAATAAAATCTTAAAGAGAAAGAAATAGAAAAAAATGTAGGCAACAAAGTAGTCCCTGTGCAAGAAGTCAAGACAAGCTGCATTCTCTGTATTGTGTTCTTTGCATTACTAATGGGGTGATTGACATATCAACTCTTCTTAA
>NW_027856423.1:0-258 GCF_054177405.1 Leptonychotes weddellii
AGTCAGTTTTTAGCCCTAGGCAGGAAGCCGTGTGTCAGGTCCAAGCTCCTGAGATAATGAGGGTCCCCTGGTTCCCCACTGAGGTTGGGCACATCTGGGTCAGAGAAGCCCCAAGGAAGACCTTTGCTTTTCAAACTCGTGTAGACAGTTATCAGGATTCCCAGATGCAACCCCCTTATAAACACATCCATCGTCACAGGAGAGGAGGAAAGATGGAAACCCTGAGCAGAACCAAGCTCCACCACCTTATCACGGTCC
>NW_027856424.1:0-258 GCF_054177405.1 Leptonychotes weddellii
GAGGGTGATTAGAACAACTACCTGGAACATCCAACTGAAAAAATCTAATTCCCTGGCTATGTGACCATCCAAATATCTGTTTTGTTTTGTAAAACATAGTGACAAAATTAAGCTAACCAGGTAAAATTAATGAATTTCCTCTCTCTGTAATTAATTTCTGTTCCTCTGCCCCCTTTTCCAAAATACTAGAAACTTTTTTTGTTTTCCTTATCAGCAAGAAGCAGATAGTAGGTATGGGGTCCTACAGAACTGACTTCA
>NW_027856425.1:0-258 GCF_054177405.1 Leptonychotes weddellii
CATGCCTCTCCATTTGGATATAGATTCTCATAAGATAGAGAATATTTAGATTATTTTACATGCATCGTTCAAAATCATGGTTCAGGTTGATACTCAGAAAATACATTCACAACTTTAGGGGTGTACCGGATGGAGAAACTGACAAAAATCATTCATTCATTCTCCAGTGATCCCAAATCAGTCATTCTAAATGATGGACTCATCCATTTATCTATTTTTAGTCCATCATCTATCCATCCATCCATCCATCATCCATCC
>NW_027856426.1:0-258 GCF_054177405.1 Leptonychotes weddellii
AACCTTATTTGGATATGCTGGATGCAGATCAGACATAAATTTTCTTTCTCTCCATAAAAGATACTGAATAGTTCTGGGGAAATTAGCTTTAAGCATCTATGGGACAAAATCTCTTGTAAGGTCATTATAGTGTTAAATCATTATGATCTCAGCATCTATAAACTGTTTACAATGTTTGGCGGGTTGATTCTGTTTTCTTTTTTTTTTTTTCTTTTTACTCTGGCATGAAAGACTGAGTGACATTAATTTGCCTTTCAG
>NW_027856427.1:0-258 GCF_054177405.1 Leptonychotes weddellii
CCTTCCAGAAAGTGGTCGCTTTTCTGATGAGAGAGTTGTTGCTCTTCTTTTCTTCGATACCCAGTTGAGTTTGTAGGTGTTCAGAATGGTTTGATCCCTATCCAGCTGAATTCCTGAGAGGAGATGAAATCCAGGTCTCCTACTTCTCCGCCATCTTGCTCCGCCCCCCTGAATTAATTTTTATTTCTGTCACAAATCCACATAAAATAAACTGTAAGAGTCCAGAGTTTCACTGAGCATACACAGCATGCTGCTAGC
>NW_027856428.1:0-1965 GCF_054177405.1 Leptonychotes weddellii
ATGTTCTTCTCATTTAGTACGCTGAATATGTCTTGCCAGGCCTTTCTGGCTTGCCAGGTCTCTATGGATAGCTCTGACATTATTCTGATGTTCCTCCCTCTGTCCGTAAGGAATCTCTTCCTCCTAACTGCCCTTAAGAGGGTTTCCTTGGTTCTAAGATTTGCGAGTTTTACTATTACATGCCGGGGTGTTGGCCTGTTTTCCTTGATCTTGGGAGGGGTCCTCTCTGCCTCTAGGACGTGAATGTTTATTTCATTCCCCAGATTAGGGAAGGTCTCAGCTATGATTTGCTCAAATACATCTTCTAGTCCTCTCTCTCTCTCCACTCCCTCCAGGATTCCAATTATTCTGACATTGTAACGCTTTATGGTGTCACCTATTCCTGTGATTCTATTTTCATGGATTCTGAGTTGTTTTTCCTTGGTCTCCTCTTTTCCCTTTTTATCTATTATATTGTTTTCCAGGTCACTTATTTGTTCTTCTGCCTCACTTACCCTAGCTGTTAGATTATCTAGATTGGATTGGATCTCATTAATAGCATTTTTAAATTCTCCCAATTCAGCTTTCA
Source organism: Leptonychotes weddellii (assembly GCF_054177405.1). Taxonomy (NCBI): domain Eukaryota; kingdom Metazoa; phylum Chordata; class Mammalia; order Carnivora; family Phocidae; genus Leptonychotes; species Leptonychotes weddellii. Next base: position 569 of record NW_027856428.1, read on the forward strand.
TTTCTGCGCTTAGAAACTCTATGTTGCCATTAATTGATTTCTCCATTTTAGCCATTGTCTTCACAATTGCTAGCCTGAATTCCATCTCCAACATATTGGTTATATCTGCATCCATTTGTAAATCTGAGGCATAAGTCATAATCTCTGAGTCTTTCCTATTTTGGGGGTTCCTCCTCCTAGTCATTCTGTTGAGGGGTGGTTGAGGGAATGTATAGAGTCCAAATTATTGACCAGAACCCAAGCAAGATGCACCTGTTTTCTTGGGACCTTAGGTTTGCTGGTGTCTTGTTTTCCCAGCCTCTCTTCTGGGGGAGGGGCCTGCCGCACTGTTACTCAGGCAACCCTGTTCGGGCGGAGTTGCTCTGCCCCCCATGGCAGAGGATGGGCTCAATGGGAATCAGTTTTTGGGGCTTTTGTTGTCTGGTGGCTTTCCCTGTGGCTTCCTGCATCTCTTCTTCGAGTCAGAGCAAAAGAGACCGTTTCCAACCCTCTGCCTCAGAGCAGAGAGACCACAGTCTGTTCTTCAGTGAGCTCTCCAGGCCACACTGTCTCCGTTTCTGTCCGTGCCAGTATAAACTGCAGCATCCTGGGTTGTGCGCCCCTTCACAGTGCCCCCAGTCCTGCCTCCAGGTCGGGGCACGTCTCTGTCCTTTGTGCTAATAAAACCACCAGCCACTCCCAGTTCGCCTGTGCGACCCCCCCAATCCAGGTTTCCGCCCCAGGGGCTGCCCTAACATCCTTTCCCCACCGCTACTGGTCTGCGAGTGTGTGCCCCGTCCCCAGCACGCAAGGCTGTCGCTCATCAGCGGTGTAGGATCCCTACGGCCAGGTACCCTCCCACTGCCATTTATCTTCCTATATCTGCCTGCGGAATCAGGGCTGCCCACAGAATCAGGGCTCCCCGCTTCATACCTCAGAACCAACCGCCTGCGATATTCTGCTTGTAAAGATCCAGATCTTCTTACATCTCCGGCTTGTTTCGTGGGTGCTCAGGGTGGTCTGGTAGATATCCAGCTCAATTCCAGGGACTAGTTGAAATAGGGTCCCCTACTCCTCCGCCATATTTCCTTTCCATATTTTAGGCCACAAATCAGGTCTCAGCTGGTACCAAAAGATTGGGATTATTCCCTGCATATTTTCAGACCACAATGCTTTGAAACTATAACTCAATCACAAGAGGAAAGTCAGAAAGAACTCAAATACATGGAGGCTAACGAACATCTTACTGAAGAATGAATGGGTCAACCAGGAAATTAAAGAATTTAAAAAATTCATGGAAAGAAATGAAAATGAAAACATAACTGTTCAAAATCTTTGGGATGCAGCAAAGGCAGTCCTAAGAGGAAAGTATATAGCACTACAAGCCTTTCTCAAGAAACAAGAAAGGTCTCAAATAC
>NW_027856429.1:0-258 GCF_054177405.1 Leptonychotes weddellii
AGAACCATTCTTCTAGAAAAGGGCAGGGCTAGATCCTGGGAACAGAGGTGATGTTTGAGGTGAGTCATGATGGGTTAATCTGGGCATTTCAGACTAAAAACATGTAGCCCAAGTCAGGGAGGTGTGCAGGGGTAAGGCACCCACTTCGCAGTCCCTTTCTCCCACCATCCTCTAAGTGAGCTCTCCTCACCCATGGGTATTCTCTTATTATTTGATCATTTAGCTTGTTATTTGCTGGCTTGTTTATAATCGGTCTCT
>NW_027856430.1:0-258 GCF_054177405.1 Leptonychotes weddellii
AGTGTTGGATGTTTGTGTGGAATATATAAAACAATGCCGAACTCAGAACTAGAAAAGCCAAAAAAAAAAAGCCTTCTAGAGGAAAACCCGCATGTGAATGTTTATGGAAACTTTATTCATAATCACACGTGAGAGCAATTAAAACCCTGCACACCGATTTTTTACCAGCTTCTCATAAAATGACCAAGGCTTGAGGTCATAAACATGTCCTCCATTAGGATGTGTATTCAAAGAGTAGGCTATTAGTCAAAATTTAAA
>NW_027856431.1:0-258 GCF_054177405.1 Leptonychotes weddellii
ACATTCAATTCACATCACAGTTGCAGGGGATGTCCTATCAGCAGGGAACACTGGGGACCGAACAAGCATTCTAGCAGGGGTGTGGAGAGGACGAATCTCCCGCTGTGAGTCCGCATGGAAATCCCGTTAAGAGCTCCATTACAGGGACTCTTCAGGCAGCCTCCTCTGAATATTTTCTGACAGACAAGTATTTCCAACTAGGGTCTCCGGGCTGGCTCCCAGATGACACTGCTTGGGCCTGAGGAATCCTGACCCAAG
>NW_027856432.1:0-258 GCF_054177405.1 Leptonychotes weddellii
ACTTGACCCGACTGAAAAGAAGTAGGAAATGGTAGAATTTGAAAGTGACTCCAGGTTCTCAACTGCGCAGAATATGGTAACTTAAACATTTCCACTGGGGTGCCTGGGTGGCTCAGTTGGTTAAGCGACTGCCTTCGGCTCAGGTCATGATCCCGGAATCCTAGGATCGAGTCCCACATCGGGCTCCCGGCTCAGCGGGGAGCCTGCTTCTCCCTCTGACCCTCCCCCTCTCATGCTGTTTCTCTCTCTCTCTCTCTC
>NW_027856433.1:0-258 GCF_054177405.1 Leptonychotes weddellii
CAAATAGTCTTGCCAAAAAAATTTGAGCCTGAATCTCATTGAGACTCTAGATCCAACTACCGATTTATAAGAAAAACAGAGAAGAAACATGTTTAACGGCATCAGGAGGATGAAGTCAGTACAATCCAGACTTGGGAAACCCTACAGGACAAACGGCCCAGCTTCCTCAACAAAATAAATTGGAAAAAAAAAAAAAAAAAGAGAAAGGAGGAAAAGATATGAAAGAGGAACCTATAGGTTATAAGAGACTGATCAACC
>NW_027856434.1:0-258 GCF_054177405.1 Leptonychotes weddellii
CACCGTCTCTGACCACGGCGATTGTTAGAGCAGCCAGAGAGCTGGGCTGGGTGATGGGCACTGGGCACACCCAGGCAGGGTTGGGTGGCCAAGCTCCTGTGAGGCTCCACCAAGGCCACCCGAAGGTCACAGCTTAATTTGGGGTGGGTAGCCCCATTTCTCCTCCAAGCGTCTGTGAACTGGAGCACATGAGTTATGATATATCTTTTTTTTTAAGATTTTATTTATTTATTTGTCAGAGAGAGAGAACCCAAGCAG
>NW_027856435.1:0-258 GCF_054177405.1 Leptonychotes weddellii
ACCGGGACTGGGGTCACTGACTGGCTCCGTGAGGCCCTCAGACCGGGACTGGGGTCACTGACTGGCTCCGTGAGGCCCTCAGACCGGGACTGGGGTCACCGACTGGCTCCGTGAGGCCCTCAGACCGGGACTGGGGTCACTGACTGGCTCCGTGTCCTTTGGCAAGGCCCTCAATCCTTCTGCACTTCGTCTTCCTCGCCCACAGCATGGGAGTAAGGACCCAGCAGGTGAGGTGATGAGCCCAGGACAGGCCAGACA
>NW_027856436.1:0-258 GCF_054177405.1 Leptonychotes weddellii
AGTTGGTTAAGCGACTGCCTTCAGCTCAGGTCATGATCCCAGGGTTCTGGGATCGAGTGCCGCATCGGGCTCCCTGCTCTGCGGGGAGCCTGCTTCTCCCTCTCCCACTCCCCCTGCTTGTGTTCCCTCTCTCGCTGTGTCTCTCTCTGTCAAATAAATAAATAAAATCTTTAAAAAAAAAAAACAACACATTTTCAGTAAAACCAAGAGACAGCTGGAATGCCCAATTTTGGAGTAAGTGACGGGTGTCTAAGAACA
>NW_027856437.1:0-258 GCF_054177405.1 Leptonychotes weddellii
TCTCAGTCCCCAGGCCTACACCCCTGGGGTCTGGGGTCTCCGCGCACATTAGAGTCGCCTCAGCCCCGCCTCCCACCGCGGTAAGTAGGGTGTCGCGGAGAGACACACGGAGCCCTGCGAGCGGCGCTGCCGGCCGGGGGTCCCGGTGCGTTCAGGTTCACATTTTTCGGAGTCGGTCCCCGCCTGTGGTCTCCCGGCCCTCGGGCCTTCAGACGCCGCCTGCCGCGTTGTCTCCTTGCTCCACGCCGTCCCTGGGCA
>NW_027856438.1:0-1965 GCF_054177405.1 Leptonychotes weddellii
AGGAAAACAGGCCAACACCCCGGCATGTAATAGTAAAACTCGCAAATAGTAGGACCAAGGAAACCATCTTAAAGGCAGTGAGGGGGAAGAGATTCCTAAAGTACAGAGGGAGGAACATCAGAATAACATCAGACCTATCCACAGAGAACTGGCAAGCCAGAAAGGGATGGCAAGACATATTCAGGGTACTAAACGAGAAGAACATGCTGCCAAGAATACTTTATCTGGCAAGGCTGTCATTTAGAACGGATGGAGAGATGCAGAGCTTCCAAGACTGGCAAAAACTTAAAGAGTATGTGACCACTAAGCCGGCCCTGCAAGAAATATTGATGGGGGTTCTATAAAAGGAGAAAGACCCCAAGAGTGATATAAGAGTGATATAGAAAAGAAATTTACAGAGACAATCTATAAAAACAGGGTCTTCACAGGTAGCATGATGACAATAAATTCATATCTTTCAATAATCACTCTCAATGGTATTGCAACTTCTTGCTAGACACATCTCCAAAGGCAAGGGAAACAAAAGCAAAAATGAACTATTGGGGTTTAATCAAGATAAAAAGCTTCTGCACAGCAAAGGAAACAGTCAACAAACTAAAAGGCAATCTATGGAATGGGAAAAGATATTTGCAAATTACATATCAAATAAAGGGCTAGTATCCAAGATCTATAAAGAACTTATCAAACTCAACACCCCAAAAAATAAAGAATCCAGCCAAGAAATGGGCAGAAGACATGAACAGACATTTCTCCAAAGAAGACATCCAAATGGCCAACATACACATGAAAAAATGCTCCACATCCCTTGGCATCAGGGAAATACAAATCAAAACCCCAATGAGATACCACCTCACACCAGTTAGAATGGCTAAAATTAACAAGACAGGAAACAACAAATGTTGGCGAGGATTCAGAGAAAGGGGAACCCTCTTACACTGTTGGTGGGAATGCAAGCTGGTACAGCCACTCTGGAAAACAGTATGGATGTTTCTCAGGAAGTTAAAAGCAGAGCTACCCTATGACCCAGCAATTACACTACTAGGTATACCCCAAAGATACAAATGTAGTGATCCAAAGGGGCACATGCACCCCAATGTTCATAGCAGCAGTGTCCACAATAGCCAAACTATGGAAAGAGCCCAAATGTTCATGGAGAGATGAATGGATAAAGAAGATGTGGTATATATATGCAATGGAATATTACTCAACCATCAGAAAGGATGAATACTTGCCATTTACATTGACGTGGATGGAACTGGAAAGTATTATCCTGAGCAAAATAAGTCAATCAGAGAAAGACAATTATCATATGGTTTCACTCATGTGGAATATAAGAAACAGCTCAGAGGATCATAGGGGAAGGGAGGGAAAAACTCAATGGGAAATCAGAGAGCGAGATAAACTATGAGAGACTCTTAACTATAGGAAACAAACAGGGTTGCTGGAGGGGAGATGGGGGGGGATGAGGTAGTTGGGTGATGGGCATTAAAGAGGGCACATGATGTGATGAGTACTGGGTATTATAGGCAACTGATGAATTATTGAACACTACATCTGAAACTAATGATGTACGTACTATATGTTGGCTAATTGAATTTAAATTAAAAAAAGACATACAAATAGCTAACAAACACATGAAAAATGCTCAACATCACTCATCATCAGGGAAATACAAATCAAAACCACAATGAGATATCACCTCACACTGGTCAGAATGGCTAAAATTAACAACTCAGGAAACAAACACATGTTGGCGGGGATGCAGAGAAAGCAGAATCCTCTTACACTGTTGGTGGGAATGTAAACTTTTTTTAATTTAAAATCTATTTAGTTTTTGCTTCACTAGACTTTGGAGATGTATCTTGAAAGAAGTTGCTGTGTCCCATGTCAAAGAGGTTACTGCCTATGTTCTCCTCTAGGATTTTGATGGATTCCTGTCTCACATTGAGGCCTTTCATCCATTTT
>NW_027856439.1:0-258 GCF_054177405.1 Leptonychotes weddellii
GATGAAGAGACTCTTGATTCACTGACAGCAGGGTGGAGTGTGCAAATTTTATCCTAACTCTGCCCATCAGCTGTTAGCAGTCTGTGATTCTATAAGTGCAGAAACTAAGTGTAAGAGTTTAAAATTTTTATAGCACTTTAACAATGTTGATTGAATCTAAAAATAAATAAAAAACCCTGGGGCTCGTTAAAAAAAAAAATCAAGTGTTAGAAGAGTTGTGAAGTGTTCCCTTAGGTGCTTGCAAATTTAAGTAGCAGA
>NW_027856440.1:0-258 GCF_054177405.1 Leptonychotes weddellii
TAGGGTTCATGGACTTTCAGTGCTTCTTTCACTTATAACCATTGTGCATATTTGATATGACTGTCGTGAAAGTAGTGTGAATTAAAAGTGCCAATCAGGAACACTAAATAGAATGTTGACTTTCCCCCCTCCCCCATGTTCAGATTGCAATGATTTCTCTCTTAACTCAGGCTCTTTGGCATTTGCATTCCGTTGTTCGATTTCACCATGTGAGTTAAAATGGAAACGCTTCACGTCACTTAAGCAACAGATGTACTA
>NW_027856441.1:0-258 GCF_054177405.1 Leptonychotes weddellii
AGAACCTACAAGTTAAATTGTCTATCGTCTTATTGGGCAAATAAAGAAACTGGAACACAAAAAAAAAAAAAAAAAAAAGAAAATTTAACTGGCATCCCCCGGCAGGTGGAGGCACCAAGAAGGGAAAAGTCCGAAGGGGTAAGGCTGGTAGAGTGAGGAGAAAGGCCTGAGGTGGCCTATGCACCCCTCCAGGGTTTGAGAGGTGAGGATGCTGAGCTTCCCACCAGCTAAGTGGACAGTCGCTCGAGGAGACGTGGG
>NW_027856442.1:0-258 GCF_054177405.1 Leptonychotes weddellii
CCGTGGTCCCCCTCGCCTGGCCAACAGCACCTCCGGTTTGGGCGCCGGCACCTGACTCCACTGCCTTACTCTCCAGCTAACGTGAACATCTTATTTTATTTTATTTTTTTAAGATTTTTATTTATTTATTCGACAGAGAGAGACACAGCGAGAGAGGGAACACCAGCAGGGGGAGCGGGAGAGGGAGAAGCAGGCTTCCCGCCGAGCAGGGAGCCCGATGTGGGACTCGATCCCAGGACCCTGGGACCATGACCTGAG
>NW_027856443.1:0-258 GCF_054177405.1 Leptonychotes weddellii
GGTTTTAGAGGGGAGGAGGGAGGGGGGATTGGTTAGCCCGGTGATGGCTATTAAGGAGAGCACGTACTGCATGGAGCACTGGGTGTTATACGAAAACAATGGATCGTGGATCACTACATCAAAAACTAATGATGTATTGTATGGTGACTAACATAACATAATAAAATAAAAAACTACAAAATAAATAAATAAATAAATAAATAAATAAATACTCCTTTGGTACCAACTAAAAAAAAAAAGAAAGAAAGAAATGGAGGA
>NW_027856444.1:0-258 GCF_054177405.1 Leptonychotes weddellii
TATTAGAAGTCCTAGCCACAGCAATCAGACAACAAAAAGAAATCAAAGGCATCCAAATCGGCAAAGAAGAAGTCAAACTCTCACTCTTTGCAGATGATATGATACTTTATGTGGAAAACCCAAAAGACTCCACCCCAAAACTGCTAGAACTCATACAGGAATTCAGTAAAGTGGCAGGATATAAAATCAATGCACAGAAGACAGTGGCATTCCTATACACCAACAACAAGACAGAAGAAAGAGAAATTAAGGAGTCGA
>NW_027856445.1:0-258 GCF_054177405.1 Leptonychotes weddellii
CAGCGTCCTGGGTTGTGCGCCCCTCCGCAGTGCTCCCAGTCCTGCCTCCAGGTCGGGGCCCGTCTCTGCCCTTTGTGCTTCTAAAACCACCAGCTGCTCCCAGTTCGCGCGCGCGCGCACTAATGTGTGCGACTCCGCCTCTTGGGGTCCTGTCCCGGGGACTGCAGTTCGCGTGTGCGCGACTCCGCCGCTCGGGGTTTCCACCCTGGAGGTTGCAGTTCACTGGTGGGACCCTGGCGCACCGGGTTTCCCTCTCAG
>NW_027856446.1:0-258 GCF_054177405.1 Leptonychotes weddellii
GTTTTGCTTTCCTTTCCTCCCACTGTCAAAACGACACTACCCCGAGGTCCTCTCCCTCCCTCCAGATGGTTGGCATCATAAGCAAACTGGACCCTGTCCTCCTGGCTGGTGTAATGTCTCCCGACATCCCCAGCAGGACCCCATGGGATGGCCTTCATGGTCAGAATTCCAGATGCTGGGCCAGGCAAGGAGGTACTCTCGGGGCAAGAGGGCTCTCCTATCACCTTGAAACCTCACAGAAGAGTAAATTTCAGGGGA
>NW_027856447.1:0-258 GCF_054177405.1 Leptonychotes weddellii
CCCCACACTTTTTTCAATTTAAGCACCTAGAGGACACTGAGATCAATTTCTTTGTTTACTGAAGTCTTGTTAATTTCACATAACTATGTCATGCGTTGAATATGGTGACTCTTCCAAATAACCAAAGCTTGCTACATTTAGGAACCAAATTTTTTTTTCTATATTATCTTTAGTATTTAATAGGAATTTTTTAAAAGATTTTTTCATTTATTTATTTGAGAGAGAGCAAGAGTGCAAAAGCAGGGGGCAGAGGGAGAG
>NW_027856448.1:0-1965 GCF_054177405.1 Leptonychotes weddellii
GTGAAATTTACATATTTTAAAATTTTTATGTAAGTGGAATCATGATGTTTATATTCTTCTGCTGCTTGAATTTTTTTCTCCAAAAGCTATATCCATGATGTTGCATGTAACTCTGATTCACTCATTTTCATCACTATATAGCATTTCACTGTAAGGCTAGAGGATTGTATTGTTGATGTACATTTGGGTTGTTTCTAGTATTTTTCCTAAGATGAACAATGTTATTATAAACATTCTAATATATTGTCCTGGTACATGAGTGTGTCTAGATATGGAATTGCTGAGGGAGTCTGTACAACTTCAACTTCATAATAATACCAATTTTTTCCAAAGGAATTCTTTCAACTTGCATTCCCGCCAACAACCAGAGTTCTGGTTGTTCTACATCATTGCCAATATGGATATTATACCAGACTTTTAAATTTTTGCCAGTCGGATAGGTATGAAGTGTTATCTTGTTGTGATTTTAATTTTCATTTCCGTAGTTATTGATGAAGCTGAGAATTTTTAAAAATATGTTTATGGACCATTCAGGGTTCACTTCTATGAAGGGCCTCTTTACATCTTTCACTCATTTTTCTGTCAATTTGTTCTTTTCTTATTGATTTGTAAGACTTTAAAAAATATGATTAAGATATATATGACATATTGACATATATATTATGAAAATATCCTTTCCTGGTTTGACTTGCCTTCTTATTTTCTCTATGGTATCTTTATAATTAGATATTTTTAACTTTATGTAAAATTAATTTTTTTATGGCTTTGGTTTCTATAATATGTGTCTAGCTTAAAAAATTTTTCCTAACCTCAAAGTAAAATATGCTTATATAGTGTCTTCTGAAAGTTTTATAATTTTGTCTTTCACATTTAAGTTTTTCATCCATTTAAAGTTGATTTTTGTGTATGGTGTAAAGCAGAAAAATCCATTTAAGTTATTTTTAGATTGGATAACCAACTGTTTCAGCTCCACTTTATTGAAAAGTATATTCATCAATAACAACTGATCTATAATGCCAGCTCCATCATAAGTCAAAATTCCATAAACGTGGATTTAGCTTGGGGCTTTCTATTCCTTTCCTTGGTTTATTTATCTCATTGCAAAAGAGTTTTCATAATTCTTATTTCCAGCTTTTTCATTTTAAGGAATTTTAGTTCTTCTTGGCCTTTTGCTCTCAATATAAATTTTAGAATCATCTTGTCAAATTCCATAAGAATTTTTTAATTTATTAAGATTTGGGAGATTGCATTAAATTTGTAGATCAATTCAGGGAGAATTTGACATCTTTAAATATTGAGGCTTCAGGGCGCCGGGGTGGCTCTGTCTGTTGTGCGTCTAACTCTTGGTTTCGGCTCAGGTCATGATCTCAGGGTTGTGAGATCAAGCCCCGCATTGGGTTCTGCACTCAGCAGGGAGTCACCCTGAGATTCTCTCTTTCCCTCTCCCCCTGCCCCTACTCCCAACCCATTTCCTCTCTCTCTCTTTTTCTCAAAATAAATAAATCTTTTTTAAAATAAAATACTGAGGTTTCATATTCAGGATCATAGTATATTTCTCCATCTACCTATTTAGATTACCTGAAAAATAAGCTTAAATAATTTTTTCTCTGAGTCTTACAAATCTTTGGCTAGATTTATCCATAAGAATCTTATTTTCATACTGTATAAATGATAGCTTTTTAAAAAATTACATTCTATGATTGTTATATAGAGAAATGCAATCAACTGTTATATATTTTTTCTTTTCTTTTTCTTTGTTTAATTTATTTTTTTTAAGATTTTATTTATTTATTTGAGAGAGAGAATGAGATAGAGAGAGAGCATGAGAGGGGGGAGGGTCAGAGGGAGAAGCAGACTCCCTGCTGAGCAGGGAGCCCAATGTGGGACTCGATCCCGGGACTCCAGGATCATGACCTGAGCCGAAGGCAGTCGCTTAACCAACTGAGCCACCCAGGTGCCCTTCTT
>NW_027856449.1:0-258 GCF_054177405.1 Leptonychotes weddellii
AGGAGTATGACCTGTATTGTCACACAGGGCCCTGTGCTCAGAAGGGCCCCATGATTGGTTTAATGCTCTGCTAATGCTGCTCCCAATAATTTTTTTTAAAGATTTTTTGTTTATTTATTTCCGGGGGGCAGAGTGCAAGCACAAGCAGGGGGAGAGGAGCAGAGGAAGAAGCAGGCTCCCCAGTGATCAGGGAGCCTGATGTGGGGCTCGATCCCAGGACCTTGAGATCATGACCTGAGCTGGAAGGCAGATGCTTAA
>NW_027856450.1:0-258 GCF_054177405.1 Leptonychotes weddellii
CTCTCATGCTCTCTCTCTCTCTCTCATTCTCTCTCTCAAATAAATAAATAAAATCTTTAAAAAAAAAAAAAAAAGCACCTGGAGTATATGTGAGATTTATTTACTAATCTCAGAACATGTACTGGAGAGGCAGGGATTTTTGGAGACTTCTCCAAGAACAAAAGAACTGGCAGGTGCCATTTCTCTCCTCACCAAGTCTAGATAGCTGGATACTTGCAGGAACTAGTGAGAATACTCCACCTATCTTGCTAACAGTAC
>NW_027856451.1:0-258 GCF_054177405.1 Leptonychotes weddellii
TCTAATACTATGAAGGATATTTGAGTTAATATGTGTAAAACTCTTAGAATATGTAATACATAGTAGGCTCTCAATAACTGCTTTATTTTTTATTATCATTATTATTTCTATGCAATAATATTTCACCTTATTGATTATATTTTCTTAGTAGTAAAAGGAGAGTAGTTTGACTACAAATATTATTTAAAATGAAAAAAAATTCTTCAGAAAAATACAAATTTTAGATACAATAAGGATTAAATACATAAATGACAATCA
>NW_027856452.1:0-258 GCF_054177405.1 Leptonychotes weddellii
CACATATTAAAAACTGGAGAAGCTAGTATTAGTTTGAACGTGTGCGCCCTTGATGATTACCATACACTTTAAATGACAGACGTCCGTGTGACCCTCATCATTAAGGCAGAATTCCTTAAAGCTCCAAACAGCAGCTATGCATTTTATTCAGTTATCGAAATAAAAATACTTGATTTGTTCCCAGAAACTGCCATATTGTCTTATCTTTGGGAAATTAAACAGCTTTGCCTTTCCTATTTTATGCTCTCTTAATCTCTG
>NW_027856453.1:0-258 GCF_054177405.1 Leptonychotes weddellii
CTCGGACCCACCTCTGCCAGCTCCCGACGGTCCCCCTGCAGCTTCCTCACTGCTCTCATCCTTCGCCCAACCGAAGCGAGTCAGCGCCTGGCTCAGGGTCAGGCTTTGGCTTAACGGAACGTCGTGGCTCGTTTGCTCTTCTAGGCCGACCCCTCAGACCTTCGGCGCGTCCGCAGTGAGGCTGTTCTGCTCTCTTATCATTCGCGTGTTCACCGCAAGGCACTTTGAATTTCCTCCAACAACTTTTCCTTTGCATTC
>NW_027856454.1:0-258 GCF_054177405.1 Leptonychotes weddellii
GGCAGAAGTACTGAATAGACAAGATTGGGTAGAAGGCCTTCCCTAAAATGACTTAATTATTCCCAACAATCTTCCAAACTACAAATACTCTTGTCTACAGTCTGAATCAGAATCCCCAGCCTCTGATTCTTTTGGTCATTTTTAGTTCGACTGAGTCCATTGTAGCTGAAACTAAAATGTAAGAACAGTGTGTTAGGGAAAACTTTGGTAAGTCATTTCACAAGTATACAGTAACTTATATCTATAGAAACTAACATA
>NW_027856455.1:0-258 GCF_054177405.1 Leptonychotes weddellii
AAACCAGAGTTGACTCTCTTCTCGTTACGGAATCTTGAAGCTCCTCTCTCTATCCCTCGCAAAAGCAATGCTTAGGGTAACAAATTAACAAAGGACTCTGCTTGGGTAACTTTCCATTTCCTCATTAGCATTTCTTGACGAAATTGGATGGAGTCAAGCTCCCCTCCCATGCCAGATACCGGCCCCCTTTCCTTTCTCCGGAGCAGGAGGGGAATGGATGGATGGCTGTCCCTCGCTTGCTCAGCAGGGGCGGGCAGC
>NW_027856456.1:0-258 GCF_054177405.1 Leptonychotes weddellii
ATTCCTAATTAACACTTGTAGCTCCTGCATCAACACACAGAGGCACCATCTTTCCTCTCCCTGGATCTCTAGGATCATGGTATCCTGAGCTGGATAAACCCATGTTTTGACACTAAAGATGGATAGCTGTGCGAAGTCTCCTCAGCACATGGCTAGGAATGCTCTTTCCTCCAAAGCAGAGACTGGCTGGAGTTCTGGCATCCGTGGTTTAGTAGAGTGTGTGAACAGGTCGACCCTTCTGCATCTGCTCAGTTAGGG
>NW_027856457.1:0-258 GCF_054177405.1 Leptonychotes weddellii
CAAGCCTGGTGATGGGTATTAAAGAGGGCACGTTCTGCATGGAGCACTGGGTGTTATATGCAAACAATGAATCATGGAACACTACATCAAAAACTAATGATGTAATGTATGGTGATTAACATAGCATAAAAAAGAAAAAAAAACCACCAAAAAAACCTGTCACTTGAGTATTGGCCTTTTGAGCCATGGGCAGCTGAACTTGGGTTTCAGTGACAGGAAGAGCCACGAGATGGAAGGATCCTGAATCCTCAGGTGAAC
>NW_027856458.1:0-258 GCF_054177405.1 Leptonychotes weddellii
AGTGTTGGATGTTTGTGTGGAATATATAAAACAATGCCGAACTCAGAACTAGAAAAGCCAAAAAAAAAAAGCCTTCTAGAGGAAAACCCGCATGTGAATGTTTATGGAAACTTTATTCATAATCACACGTGAGAGCAATTAAAACCCTGCACACCGATTTTTTACCAGCTTCTCATAAAATGACCAAGGCTTGAGGTCACAAACATGTCCTCCATTAGGATGTGTATTCAAAGAGTAGGCTATTAGTCAAAATTTAAA
>NW_027856459.1:0-1965 GCF_054177405.1 Leptonychotes weddellii
TGGAACACTTCATCTAGAACTAATGATGTAATGTATGGGGATTAACATAAGAATAAAAAAAAAAAAAGAGTTGGACACTTAACCAACTGAGACACCAAGGTGCCCTGATTTTATTTTTCAAATCCGTAATATTAATTCATCTGCAAAGACCGTTTATCCAAATAGGGTCACGTTGGGAGAACATATCTTTCTGGGGTCCGCTATGCCATCCACTGCAGGCCCACATTCACACTGAACCCAGTCTTCTGCCTGTCCTCTCTGGACAGCCAAGAGTGGACTTCGCAAGCCACACGCCACAAGGGGTCAGGCTAGCCTTATTTTTCTGCAGCTAGTTCCTTGCAGCACCCAGGAGTCCTTTCAAAGTCAGGGGAAACACTCCACTGCGAGGGTCAACCAGGGCAGGCTATGGGGCTGGGATCCCTGACCCAACAGCCAGTTTCCTTCCTACCGCCTCACGCGGAACAAAAGAACTGCATGCGAGGCGAGCGTGTGATGGGCAGCCCGTCCGTTTGTACAGCTGGCGCTGCCAAACCACTGGGAAAATCAGCTAACATTCCAATAGCCTCAGGCCCGTCTAGGACCCGGATGTTGCAGGCTTTCCCCTCCGCAGCAGTGAGGGCTATGTTCTTGACAACTTCCAAGGTTGGAGAATTCCAGGTGGATGGTCATAAGATATTATGAGGAAAATAGGTATGGGCATTCAGGTCATCAAATGAACGCTTATTTTTAGATTCTCCAAAAGATGGTAGTAATGACAGAACATTAAATAGAACACCTCAATGTCATTTGACACATCTTGAATTAGTAGTAATGGCTCCTCAACAATTATTTTCCATTTAAGCAATTCCTTTGCTCGCCAGAAACATTTCAGTGCATTCAGTGGGATATTATACCTTAAGCTTGCTTGGTTTTCAAGATTATGCCTAGGAAGAGGCACATTCCTTTCTGTATGTGGTTTTTTCATTCAGGAACGATGTGTTTGAAATGTGACAACACAGGGCCTCCACATCACTCTACCTAAGTCGTAACCTGGAGAGACCTGTGGTTTCTCTTTTGGGTGGTGGCAGGGAGGCATGTGGAAATACATCAGAAGGGACTAGAATCTGTCTCAAGCCGGTTCACAGGAAAAGGGTGGGATTCCTAGGAGCGTGGAGGGTGTGGGCCTGGCCTTCCTGTCAAACGGGCGCAGTGACTCCCATGGTCAGCTGTGTGGTCACCTCCTCAGAGCTCCACCCCACAGTCAGCCTTGGCCTGTGCTTCTTCTTCATCACTTACTATGATTTCTATCTGTGGCCAGCTGGGTTTTTTCATCATTTCATTGGGTTTGTGTTTGGCATATTCCCTCATAGAATGTAAGCTCCTGGAGGGTAGGGGCCTTGCTTGGTTTTCCCTCTGCTGTTGCCCTGGAGCCAGAGTAGGATCTGATAAATTTTCTTTGAAACAATGAGTGTCCACTTGGTTGTGCCTGGAGCTGACCTTCTGGGGGACCTGCTTCCAGGACCTGTTGACTGGTTGTGTGCAGAAACGCTCCCCTTTGTACAAAGAAAATCTTCCGCTTATTGTAAACCATTTCTTTTTGATCTGTAGATTTTTCAGAGCTTTCCATATGCAGATGTGAACTGTAATCTCCAAGAGGAGAATTTACGGTGGGATATTCTCCAAAACATTGACCCTCTGTCTTGACTGCTTGGAGATCTTGTTCCAGAAAGGGCTTAAGGCACGCCTGAGTGCCATCCCCTGTCTGGTTGTGCTGGCCAGCTATGTTCCCTGCTAGGGGGGCCCCTTGTCACTGCCCTGTGGAAGAGAAGTGGATGACTTCTGGGCAGAGTCTTGACATCTGTGTTCCCAGCCGGGGACAGTCATCTTCAGGCTGTTCCAGGGTGAGCAAGTCACATCTGTTCTTTGGGCCTTGGATTTCTCACTTTGTTCATTCATTCATTCGGCAAATCTTTACTGAGTGCCTAC
>NW_027856460.1:0-258 GCF_054177405.1 Leptonychotes weddellii
ATCCACGTCGTTGCAAATGGCAAGATCTCATTCCTTTTGATGGCTGCATAATATTCCACCATATATATATACCACATCTTCTTTATCCATTCATCTGTCGATGGACATCTTGGCTCTTTCCACAGTTTGGCTATTGTGGACATTGCTGAAAAGCAGGGTTTTGTTAGAAGGAAGGAAGGGAGAGGTCCTTGCCGTTGGCTGGGTCACCAAGAGTGGCTGCCTAGGATACTTTTTTATCAACTTATCTGCTAGTGATTG
>NW_027856461.1:0-258 GCF_054177405.1 Leptonychotes weddellii
AATCTCCTCTAAAAATGGAGATTAGGAACCACTTTGAAACTCATTTTTTGAGGCCAACATTGCGCTGACACCAAAAACACTACGAGAAAATGAAACTATAGGTCATTACCCCTGATGAAAATAGATGCAAAGATCCTCAACAAAATACTAGGAAATGAAACTCAGCAGCACATTAAAAGGATCATACAGTACGACTAAAGGAGATTTATCCCTGGAATGCAAGAATGGTTCATCTCATGCAAATCAATTAATGTGATA
>NW_027856462.1:0-258 GCF_054177405.1 Leptonychotes weddellii
ACGATAGATGGCAGGGGATGGGCCTCCGTCGGCTGCTTCTGGCAAGTGATAGAGCCACGGAGCACAAAATTGGAATTTTAAAAGTCTGCTCCGCCGAGGGACGTCACTCTGGTGGCTAAGCGGGGGGTGGAACCCTCCGGGACAGTGTTGTCTCAGGACCCTCAGGGTCACAGAAAGACCGGGGGTGCCTGAGTGTGGTCGAGCTCCCAGGTATCGGAGCAGGGAAGCCGGCTGCAGAGGCGGAGCCCAGGCGCGGGC
>NW_027856463.1:0-258 GCF_054177405.1 Leptonychotes weddellii
GGGTGAATTCTGATTGATTTTTGTGCTCCCTCAAAACTTCATCATGGCCACCTTTAAGAAATGTCACCAGGTACAAGAAAATTAATAGTTAAATCACCAATATCTACATCTCTGGGAGGAGGGGGGCTGAACGATCCAGACACTGGGGTCAGTACCTTTGCAGGGTTTCTTAACTTGGGGACTGGTGAACTTGGATGGGAAAAATATCTACATCTTCAAAATCTCTAACCTTGACCTGAAATCCGGCATACCCTTCAC
>NW_027856464.1:0-258 GCF_054177405.1 Leptonychotes weddellii
CCCCCCTCTCATGCTCTCTATCTCATTCTCTCTCTCAAATAAATAAATAAAATCTTTAAAAAATAAAATAAAAATAAAAAAGACAGGTCTTTAGAGTTATCAGAATTAAATGTAAAACTCATCCTACCAAGGTTTATTCAAGGTCAAATAAGCTCATGTTATCTCTGTTGCAATTTGTCAGCAAAAAGATGACTCAAAGTGATGGCTAATTTAGTCTCTCTCATGAAGTCTTCATGGGTAATTGTTAAAAGCAAGTAG
>NW_027856465.1:0-258 GCF_054177405.1 Leptonychotes weddellii
CCTAATTTGGTACCCGAATGTGATCCCAGAATATCCCAGATCGTATCTTCGGAGAGAATGTGGCATTTGCTCAGCCGCAGGTGTGAGGGGGCGAGGATGTGCTTCTCAGCGGCTTAGAGCAGGCACAGAGGACGTTGGGCTGCAGGTATGCGGCGGATTCCTAAAGCACAAGGTCATTTCCGGCTCCCGAGACCACCTCGGTCCTTCTGCCTTTCCCAGGCTGATGGCACGTGAGCCACTTGGGACATTGGTTATAAA
>NW_027856466.1:0-258 GCF_054177405.1 Leptonychotes weddellii
CTGTCCAGCCTCAGGGCCCATTCAGAGTTGAGCAGAAGCAGCCACAGGAGGCCCAAGTCCCTGAAGCTGTCCAGAGGGAAAATTGATACATGCATATAGGAGTCTTACATCCTGGATTTTCCGGGGCCAGTTTTAGATTAGATAATGAGTCCTAATCTAGTTTGCAAAGCATCATCATGACAAATCTTTATGAAGATTTCATTGAGATATTAATTTTTGCAATAAAAGAATGGAAATAACTGTACTGTATAACAAAAG
>NW_027856467.1:0-258 GCF_054177405.1 Leptonychotes weddellii
ATCGAGCCCCGCGTCGGGCTCCCTGCTCCGCAGGAAGCCTGCTTCTCCCTCTCCTACCTCCCCTGCTTGTGTTCCCTCTCGCTGTGTCTCTGTCAAATAAATAAATAAAATCTTAAAAAAAAACAGTCTGGAAAAGATGGAAACTATTAAGCTACCAAGTCACCTTACCTTTTCTAGATTAAGATGGGACTTATTATATTAATTTGTTTCCTTGACATAACCACCTCCGTTTTTATGGAGTCACCTGGGGCTCTGGTG
>NW_027856468.1:0-258 GCF_054177405.1 Leptonychotes weddellii
CACCGTCTCTGACCACGGCGATTGTTAGAGCAGCCAGAGAGCTGGGCTGGGTGATGGGCACTGGGCACACCCAGGCAGGGTTGGGTGGCCAAGCTCCTGTGAGGCTCCACCAAGGCCACCCGAAGGTCACAGCTTAATTTGGGGTGGGTAGCCCCATTTCTCCTCCAAGCTTCTGTGAACTGGAGCACATGAGTTATGATATATCTTTTTTTTTAAGATTTTATTTATTTATTTGTCAGAGAGAGAGAACCCAAGCAG
>NW_027856469.1:0-258 GCF_054177405.1 Leptonychotes weddellii
AAGATAATTACTTTAAAAATGGTGTGCGTTCTTTCAGTCTTTGTTCTGCATGCATTTTCAAAAAAAAGTATCACATTTTACAACGTATTTCATAACCTGCTTTTCTCAACTGACCGAAATAGTATGAACAGTTCTCATTTCATCACCTACTATTCTACGAGCTTTTAAATGGCTTAGCTATTATATTACCTGCCACAAGAATGCATCTTTAAGTCAATTTTTCACAGTTAGATAGTTAGCATGCTGGTATAATTTTCT
>NW_027856470.1:0-1965 GCF_054177405.1 Leptonychotes weddellii
GACCCAGGTGGATTCTCTCCAGCAAAGATGCCAGGATGAACAAGCAGGAAACAGAGTGATGTATGATCCCAAGAAGGGACACACCACCCCTGCTGTTTTCCTGCCCCCAGGAAAAGGCCGACTCTAGGTCTGACAAATGCTTCGTGAAAACAGGTGGGAGAAGTAGAAAGTGAGCTGACATACTGAGTCCAAGCAGATGTTCTCCGCATCAGTGGGACCTGATGGGTCCTTGAATGTCTGATGAGAAGAAAGTAACAACACTAATAAACAAAATGCGGGCACAATGTTACCACTCCACTAGACACAGACAAGACGAGCCTGGCACCTGCCCCTTGGGAACATGTGTTAGATGATGTGGTGCTCAGGGACAGGGTCTAACATGACGTTGCTCCAGGGGGCAGTGGGAAGTGTGGTGCATTAGGGGGAAGATGCTGAGGGCAAGGAGACCCAGATCCTGCTGAGCACTGGAGTGTGTCCCCTCACGAGCCTTGTAGCCGTCAGCTGCTGGCCTAACCAAGCCGTGTAACAAACCACCCAAAACGCAGCTGTGAAGCACAACGAGCATCTGCTACTCATTCTCTTGTCTACAGGGCTGCTGGGTCCATCACGTCTAGGCCGGGCCTGGCTTTTCACGGCTTCAAGCTGTAGGGTGAGTCCAAGGTTGCTGCACAACGTGGCCCCCATCTTCCCAGGACCAGCGATGACCAGAGCACGCTCCTATCGTAACAGAAAGCAAGAGACGAGAGGTCAAGGCCAGCTGTGTGCACATTTCAACCCTCTGCCCGCAGGACACCAGCCAAACAAAATCACACAATCAAACTCAGTGTCAGTGAGTCAGAGACTTCCCATCTAGAGGGACAACCCCAAAGTGACATGATAAGGGGCATGGATCAGGGAAGAAAGGGTGTAGAACAAGGAGCAGTGTTGATCAACAACATAGCCTCCCACAGGTGTCAAGCCCCATCTGGGCATATTTCCAAGGAAACAGATTCCTGGGCCCTGGGTTTTAGGGGAACATTTCTTTTCTCCCTCCAGAAATTTCCACATGTGTAGCACAGGGGTAATGATGTCACATCAAATCTTATCACATACGTTTGTTTAAAGGTGAACCGAGCAAAGGCCAGACGCGTGCTCAGAGCAGGACCGGGCACAGTGCAGGGCAGAAGCTGGTATAAGCTATGAGCGCTCCTGTTAAGGCCCGGGGTGTACACATTCCCCCGAGTGTCTCGTTGGAATGTCATCCCCCCAACAACTTACACTTTCTTTTCTTTTACTGTGAGGAAAACGAACAGTCACGGGGCAGAATATCCTGTGTGAGGAGCGGAGAGCAAAGGTTGGGGCCCTGGAGTCCCAGGCCTGCCACCTAACAGCTGTGGGACCTCCAGCAAGTCACAGGCCCCTTCCCCATCTGCAGAATGGGTAGAATCCCAGTGTCCTGTCTGTGATGGTCGGGACGAAATGGCCTGACCTCTCTAAGCGCTCAGCATGGCTGGGCCTGGGAGGGGCCGCGAGGGGCCGGGAGAGAGAGCGCTGAGGCAGGAGCTGGGACCTCGGCCTTGGCCCTGCCACCCACTACCTGGGGGTCCCTGAGCCTCGCCGGTCCCCTATGCGCAGGCGGTGGCTGCAGCCGTCAGGCCACGCAGGTCCCTGCAGCTCTCCGGACCCCCGCTCTGCACACGCGTCCCCAGACCCTTGGCCTGGCAGGCTCCCACAAAGCCCAGGGGCGCCCCGTTAGCTCAGGGCGGGGAGTGCACTTCTGCAACAAAGACTGTGCTTCACAGACAAGATTTCCAAGGGTTTTCTTTCTCCTTTGAGGTCTTCTCTCCCTCAGCCTGCGGGCCATTATTGACTCGTGTCCGGCCTGCAGGGGCCTCTCAGAGAACAAACAGGAGCTGGTCTTCCGCTGGGGTGCAGCATTATTCGTGGGCGCTCCTGCCTGGCCTGGGGCAGACCTCCCCTGCGTGA
>NW_027856471.1:0-258 GCF_054177405.1 Leptonychotes weddellii
AACAAACAAACAAACAGTTTGGAGCAGGAATGTAGAAAACATTCATTTAGTATTTTGGGGGGTGAGGGGCGGAGTAAGAGGGAGAGAGAGAATCTTATGTGGGCTCCATGCCCGTCGTGTCCCGATGTAGGGCTTGATCTTACAACCCTGAGATCATGACCTGAGCTGAAAACCAGAGCCAGATGCTTAACTGACTGAGCCACCCAGGCGCCCTTATTCATTTAGTATTAATCATTTATGTGTCTAGCATTTTCTCTG
>NW_027856472.1:0-258 GCF_054177405.1 Leptonychotes weddellii
ATACTCCAAAACCATTACCCAATAATAATACATACAAGAACAATAATAATACATACAACATCTGGTACATTTATATATCAAATATCTCGAAATTATTGACATTTGACTGTTTTGACCTAAATAAAATTCAATCTCATGTGATTCAATGTAAGGCATGGTTATTTCAAAAATCACAAAAATGAATTATTATTATTATGTAATACCATATATGATGAAATAAATAGCCTTAGATAAATACTATTCAGATATGAAATGGGA
>NW_027856473.1:0-258 GCF_054177405.1 Leptonychotes weddellii
AGTCAGTTTTTAGCCCTAGGCAGGAAGCCGTGTGTCAGGTCCAAGCTCCTGAGATAATGAGGGTCCCCTGGTTCCCCACTGAGGTTGGGCACATCTGGGTCAGAGAAGCCCCAAGGAAGACCTTTGCTTTTCAAACTCGTGTAGACAGTTATCAGGATTCCCAGATGCAACCCCCTTATAAACACATCCATCGTCACAGAAGGAGAGGAGGAAAGATGGAAACCCTGAGCAGAACCAAGCCCCACCACCTTATCACGG
>NW_027856474.1:0-258 GCF_054177405.1 Leptonychotes weddellii
AATAAATAAAATCTTTAAAAAAAAAAAAAAAAGAATGACTTTTCCTCAAGCTCCCTGCGTTAGTAAAGAGCTCATAAAGTCAAAGAGCAAAAGCTTTTAAGGGTCATATTCTTTTACAAGGAAATAGAGTATTTTATAAGATATTAGGAATTACCAAGGGGATAAATCACTCCTACTATACTTTTTTCCTCCTTTTTTTCAGGAAAATCAGATTTCCTAATATAACACAGAAAACTAATGAGTTAATAGTATTGGTAG
>NW_027856475.1:0-258 GCF_054177405.1 Leptonychotes weddellii
AGCTCAAAGAGTTTTCACTCCAAATCTCGTGAGCGTGCATCCAAATCTTGCTCCATCTCCTTGAAATCTCATGAGAAATCATGGAGCTTGCATGTGACTTCACTCCAAATCTCATGAGATCTCACCCAAATCAAACTCCATCTTGGGTGAAATCTCGTGAGATCTCACAGGGCTCTGGCGAGATTTCGCATAAAAAAATGCCAGCTCAGAAACATGCTACTGAGACCTCCCAGTCCAAATCTCGTGTGATCTCGCCCA
>NW_027856476.1:0-258 GCF_054177405.1 Leptonychotes weddellii
CAGATGAAGGGGAAGAAAGAGTGTGTTCCAGGCAGAAGGGACAACATGTACCAAAGCTGGGAGGTGAGAGAGAGAATGACACATTCAGAGAACATTAGTAAGTTCAGTATGGCCAAAACAGTGAAGGAGGAGTAGGAGGGGATGGGGCTCTGGAAGGCCTTGCCTGCCCATAAAGTTGTCTGGACCTTATCCCCAGTGCGGTGGGAAGCCAGGCATTGAGGTATTTTAGTCAGATGTGAAGGAACTCAGATTCGAGGG
>NW_027856477.1:0-258 GCF_054177405.1 Leptonychotes weddellii
ACGTCCGTTGCAAATAGCAAGATTTTGGGTTTTTTTGATGGCTGCATAATATTCCATTGTATATATATATACCACATCTTCTTTATCCATTCATCTGTTGATGGACATCTTGGCTCTTTCCATAGTTTGGCTATTGTGGACATTGCTGCTATAAACAATGGTACTATTCTTAATGAGGGAAGGGCTAGGCAATGGGGAGTTAAAATGAATTTCATAATAATTTATAAAGATTTCTTTACTGTGTAAGAGTTGTATCCT
>NW_027856478.1:0-258 GCF_054177405.1 Leptonychotes weddellii
ATAAATCTGCGGCAGAAGTCACAGTCTCTTGAGTCTTTCTTATTTTGGGGGATCCTTCCCCTAGTCATTCTGTTGAGGGGTGGTTGAGGGAATGTACAGAGTCCAAATTAGTGACCATGACCCAAGCAAGATGCACCTGTTTTATAGGAACCGTAGGGTTGCTGGCCTCTTGTTCTCCAGCCTGTCTTCTGGGGGAGGGGCCTGCCATGCTGTTACTCAGGCAACCCTGTTTGGGCAGTTGCCTTGCCCCCTGTGGCG
>NW_027856479.1:0-258 GCF_054177405.1 Leptonychotes weddellii
CAAACTTCTCATGTGTGGATATATATTTTTTTAAAGATTTATTTATTTGGGGGGGAGGAAAAGGGGGGGAGGGACAGAAGGAGAGGGAGTCTCCGGCAGACTCCCCACTGAGCACAGAGCCTGACAACGTGGGGCTCGATCTCCCAACTCTGAGACCATGACCTGAGCCGAAATCAAGAGTCAGGCGCTTAACTGACTGAGCCACCCAGGCACCGCTCACGTGTGGATATTTTTAAAACACATGGGAATGTGGGCATG
>NW_027856480.1:0-258 GCF_054177405.1 Leptonychotes weddellii
ATCATGGAACACTTCATCTAAAACTAATGATGTAATGTATGGGGATTAACATAAGAATAAAAAAAAAAAAGAAAGAAAACATGGGACTTCAACTATATTTTAAAGCAAATGAACCTAAGAAACATATACAGAACATTATATCCAATATCACCAGAATAAATATTCTTCTCAAGTGCACCCAGAACATTATCCAGGAAAGATCATATGCTAGGTTCCAAAGCAAGCCTTATGAAATTTAAGAATATTGGAATCATACCA
>NW_027856481.1:0-1965 GCF_054177405.1 Leptonychotes weddellii
GGGGTGGAATACTCACGGAACAGTGTGGTCTCAGGACCCTCGGGGTCACAGAAAGACTGGGGGTGCCTGAGTGCAGCAGAGCTCCCAGGTATCGGAGCGGGGAAGCCGGCTGCAGAGGCGGAGCCCAGGTGTGGGCTCTCAGCTCAGGGTTGCCATAAACCGTGATCCGCGGCACAGTCGGGCCACTGCTCCTCCAGCAGGGACCCAACAAGCGGCAGATCCGGGGAAACTCTCCTTCCTTCCCCAGGAGGAGCGGCGCGGGAGCGCATCGCAGGGATCTGCTGGGTTTGGAGACTCCACATGGGGTCGGGTGCCGGAGATAGAAACGCGCGGTCACAGGCTGGGTGAGCATGGAGTGGGGCCGGAGACCAGGGAGACGGGAGTGACTGACGGCTTTTCTCTGGGGGCTCACTGAGGAGCAGGGCCCCGAGTTCTCGGCTCCTCCGGGGCGGAGATTGGGAGGCCGCCATTTTCACTCTCCGCCTCCAAAGCTGTAGGGAAAGCTTGCAGGGAACAAAAGCTCCCGAAAGCAAACCCGAGCAGATGACTTAGCCCAGACAGGGCAAGGGCGGGGCAATTCCGCCTGCGGCAAAGACATTTGGGAATCATGGCAACAGGCCCCTCCCCCAGAAGATCAGCAAGAACAGCCAGCCAAGACCACGTTTACTGATCAATGAGAACGGCAGAACTCCAGCGCTAGGGGAATACTGCACATAGAATTCATGGCTTTCCCCCCATGATTCTTCAGTCTTTCAAAGTTTTTCTATTTTTTTTGAAATTTTCTTCTTTCCTTTTTCAACCAACATCAATTCCTTTTTAAAAATCTTTTTAGGGGCGCCTGGGTGGCTCAGATGGTTGGGTGTCTGCCTTCGGCTCAGGTCATGCTCCCAGGGTCCTGGGATCGAGTCCCGCATCGGGCTCCCTGCTAGGCGGGGAGCCTGCTTCTCTCCCTCTGCCTCTGCCTCTCTCTCTCTCTCTGACTTTCATGAATAAAAAAAAAAAATCTTTTTAAATTTTCATTTTTACAGTCATATTCTATCTCTTCATTGTATTTAAACTTATTTTTTGTATATATGTAAGTTTTTCTTTCTTTAAAATTTTTGGATAAAGTTTCTTCTAATAGACCAAAATACCCTAAATCTAGCATATGGCTTTGTTCTAGTCTCCTGCCTGATCACATTCTCTCCCTTTTTTAAAAAAATTTGTTTTCTTTCTTTTTTTCAACCAACTTATCTTATTAATTCCTTTTTTAAAATCATTTTTAAGTTTCATCTTTACAGTCATATTCCATCCCTTCATCGTATTTACCATTATTTTTGTATATATATGTTTTTCTTTCTTTAAAATTTTGGGAGGCAATTTCTTCTAACAGACCAAAATACACCCAAAATCTAGTGTGTGGCTCTGTTCTATTCACCAGCCTGATCATATTCTTTTTCTTTCCGCCCCTTTCTTTTCCCACCAGTTTCAGGTCTCTTCTGATTTGTTTAGTGTATATTTCACTGGGGTTGTTGTTACCCTGTTAGCATTTTGTCCTCTCATTCATCTATTCTTCTTGGACAAAATGACAAAACGGAAAAACTCACCTCAAGAAAAGAACAAGACGCAGTACTAACTGCCAGAGACCTAATCAATACGGACATCAGTAAGATGTCGGAACTAGAGTTAAGAATGACGACTATAAAGATACTAGCTGGGCTTGAAAAAAGCATAGAAGATACTAGAGAATCCCTTTCTGGAGTAATAAAAGAACTAAAACTTAACCAAGTCAAAATCAAAAAGGCTATTAATGAGGTGCACTAAAAAATGGAGGCTCTAACTGCTAGGGTAAATGAGGCAGAAGAGAGAATTCGTGATATAGAAGACCAAATGATGGAGAATAAATAAGAGGAGAAAAAGAGAGATAAACAACTACTGGATCACGAGGGCAGAATTCGAGAGATAAGTGATACCATAAGACGAAAC
>NW_027856482.1:0-258 GCF_054177405.1 Leptonychotes weddellii
GCGCCCCTCTTTTTTTTTTTTTAAAGATTTATCTTTATTTATTTTAGAGAGAGAGTGTATCCACGTGTTGGTGGGGGAGAGGGAGAGAATTTCAAGCTGACTCCCTACTGAGCGCTGAGCCCAAAGCTAGCTCAACCCCACCACCCTGAGATCATGACCTGAGCCATGAGGTCAGATGCCCAACCAACTGAACCCCCCAAGCACCTGCCCCTTTTTTTTAGTTAAGTAGGCTCCACACCCAGCATGGAGCACAAAGCA
>NW_027856483.1:0-258 GCF_054177405.1 Leptonychotes weddellii
GCAGTGCCGTGGTTTAGGCGTCTCCTTCCTTCCCAGCGACTGCACAAAATGGTGGCCGGCGCTGAGACTGCTCCAGCTTAACGCTACGTACGTCGGACAGAATTATTGTTGTTAAAATGTCTACACCACCCATGCAATATATAGATTCAATGCAGTCCCTCTCAAAATTTCAATGACATTTTTCAAAGAAATAAAAAAAAATCCTGGAATTGATATGGAAGTAGCCAAAGCAAGCTTGAAAAGAACAGAATTGGAAAC
>NW_027856484.1:0-258 GCF_054177405.1 Leptonychotes weddellii
AGCATGAGAGAGGGGAGGGTCAGAGGGAGAAGCAGACTCCCTGCCGAGCAGGGAGCCCGATGCGGGACTTGATCCCGGGACTCCAGGATCATGACCTGAGCCGAAGGCAGCTGCTTAACCGACTGAGCCACCCAGGCGCCCCTAAATGGGATTTTTAAAAAAGATTTTATTTATTTATTTGACAGAGAGCGCACAAGTAGGGGGAATGGCAGGCAGAGGGAGAGGGAGAAGCAGGCCCCCTGCAGAGCAGGGAGCCCA
>NW_027856485.1:0-258 GCF_054177405.1 Leptonychotes weddellii
AGAAGTCTGAGATCCAGGCGGGGCAGGACCACTCAGATCCAGGCGGGGCAGGGCTGCTGAGATCCAGGCGGGGCAGGGCTGCTGAGATCCAGGTCGGGCAGAGCCATGCTCCCTCCAGAGGTTCCAGGGGAGGGTCCTTCCTCCTCTTCCAGCTTCTGGGGCTCCAGGTGTCCCTGGGTTTGTAACTGCGTCCCTCCCGTCTCTGCATGTGTCTTCACGTGGCTTTTCCTCTGTGTCCGTGTCTCCTCTTGTGTCTCT
>NW_027856486.1:0-258 GCF_054177405.1 Leptonychotes weddellii
GGGGGTGGGAGGATGGGTTAGCCTGGTGGTGGGTATTGAGGAGGGCACATTCTGCATGCAGCACTGGGTGTTATGCACAAACAATGAATCATGGAACACTTCATGTAAAACTAATGATGTAATGTATGGGGATTAACATAAGAATAAAAAAAAATATGCAAAATTTTAAATCATACTCCTCATGGAAATATCATGTCTTAAGATTTTAAATGTGTAGACTCATAAAGCTTACATTACATCCATTTGTTCATTCACAAA
>NW_027856487.1:0-258 GCF_054177405.1 Leptonychotes weddellii
ACTTAGCATCTTCCAACCTCTGGGCTGTGCAGTCTCCATGATTTGCTTGCATCAGCCCTGGAGGCACTTGTCTTGCATCTGAAATGCCTGCTCATTTTTCTTGTCTCCAGGATGCACCCCAGGCAACACCCCTGAGCTAGCACTCCCTGGGCTGGGCCTTCCTGGCCCTACTTCCTTAGGCTTCCAGCCCGGGGCCCCAGGTCAGTGTGACACGGAACAGGTCAGTCCTCTGGACCCCCCATCATTGCTGCCACATCA
>NW_027856488.1:0-258 GCF_054177405.1 Leptonychotes weddellii
AGACCCTGTTATGAGGATAAAAAGACAAAGTGGAGATTGGGAGAAAATATTTGCAAACCCCACATACACAACAAAGAACTAGATGTAGAATATATTATAAAGAACTCACAGGACTCAACAGAAAAAAAAATCAAGCACCCCAACTGGGAAATGAGTGAATGACATGAACAAAATATTTCACTGAAGATTTTTCTAATACAATAAGCACATGAAAAGATGTTCAATATCACCAGCCATCAGGGAAATGCAAATTAAAAC
>NW_027856489.1:0-258 GCF_054177405.1 Leptonychotes weddellii
AAATCTAACAGCATACAAGAGTCATGATGAATAAAAGAATAAGCAACACATAGCAATCAGTCAGCCAAATCCAGAATGTGGAGAATTCTACAGGATATATTACCCTGCTTTTTCTTTCTTTCTTTTTTTTTTTTTTTAAAGATTTTATTTATTTGACAGAGAGAGACACAGCGAGAGAGGGAACACCAGCAGAGGGAGTGGGAGAAGGAGAAACAGGCCTCCCGCCCAGCAGGGAGCCGGATGCGGGACTCGATCCAA
>NW_027856490.1:0-258 GCF_054177405.1 Leptonychotes weddellii
AGCTCAAAGAGTTTTCACTCCAAATCTCGTGAGCGTGCATCCAAATCTTGCTCCATCTCCTTGAAATCTCATGAGAAATCATGGAGCTTGCATGTGACTTCACTCCAAATCTCATGAGATCTCACCCAAATCAAACTCCATCTTGGGTGAAATCTCGTGAGATCTCACAGGGCTCTGGCGAGATTTCGCATAAAAAAATACCAGCTCAGAAACATGCTACTGAGACCTCCCAGTCCAAATCTCGTGTGATCTCGCCCA
>NW_027856491.1:0-1964 GCF_054177405.1 Leptonychotes weddellii
CTTGTGAGTTCTTATCCAGTGAGTCTCCAGGTACATTTTTAACAGTTCAGAATACATGAAAGTGTAGATGAATGCCCCAGATCTGAGTGGGCACGCAGGCTCTCTTGAAGAGTCAGAGTTAATTAAAATTGAAGGATGTTGGGGCACCTGGGTGGCTCAGTCGGTTAAGCGTCCAACTCTTGATTTCAGCTCAGGTCATGATCTCAGGGTTGTGAGATCAAGCCCTTGTCAGGCCCAGCGCTGGGCATAGAGCCTGCTTAAGATTCTCTCCCTCCCTCTCTCTTTGCCCCTCCCTCCCTTTAAAAAAATAATAAAAATAATAAAATTGAAGGCTGTTGTAATTTTACATGTACCTCCTTTGCTTTATATATCTCAGTGTTGTTGGTCCTTTGTTCATACACCTGTCTTCCCCAAATCCAAAGTTAAAATCCTGCTGCTAGGGCATTCCACTCATGGCTGGGGTTCCTATCCTGGAGCTGAGAGGGGTTCACCAGGTCCTCAGGGGAAGGGGACAAGCACTGGCCTAAAGCCTGCAGACTTGTCTCCTTTCTAGTCCTGACTCTCACCTGTTAGCCAGGGATCCAGCTTGCCAGTTTTGCAGCATAGTTTTCTTATCTGTAATGTGGGCATCGTAACCCCCGTCCTGTGGGCTTCGGAGGGCAGGAAGATCAGATGAAGTGACTGATAGGGAGGTCCTTTGACATGTGAATGCTCTTTCTGTATGTGTGTGTGTGTATGTGTGTGGGTATGTATGTGTGATCCATGGAGTCCCCAGGATTGTGGCCTCAGCTTGGCCTGGCAGAGCAGTGCCTCCCTGGGCTGAGGTCAAAGCCAAGTTCTCTTCCCATTGTCAACACCAAGGCCTGGGTCCTGTTTGTTGTTCTGGCTCCTCTCCTAGCAACCAAAGCTTCAAAGAAGGTTCTGCAGAGCAATGGGGACCTTGTCTCTCAGCTCACTAAGAAGAGGGACCAGCTGGACCAAGAGCTTCAGATCCTGGGCAGCAGCATTAGACTATCCTGAGCAAATGCAGGGAGCAGCTCTGCCGGCAAGTACAAGTTCATGGCCTAAGGCTCAATCAGCCTTAGCCTGGTGAGAGGCCTCCTGAAATTATCTACTCTTTCTTGCCATCCTGACTCTGGCCCAGAAAAGATAGCCTCCACCCAAAATATACACTCTATCAGGAGACCTGATGAAGGAGAATGGACCTCATTCTTGAGGTGTATATTAACTTTCTACGGTTGCTGTAACAAATTACCATAAACTTCATTGCTTAGAACAACAGAAATTTATTCTCTCACAGATCTAGAGGCCAGAAGTTCAAAATAAAGGTGTCCACAAGGTTGGTTTGTTCTGGAGGCGCTGAGGGAGAATCTGTCCCATGCCTCTTTCCTAGCTTCTGGTTGCTGGGAACAATCCTTGGTGTTCCCTGGCTTGTAGACCCATTACTGTCATCTCTGCTTCTATTTTCACATGGACTTCTCCATCTCTGTCTCTGTGGTTTTTCCTTGTCTGTCTTATAAGCATACTTGCTCTTGGCTTTAGGGCCCATCCTGGTCCAGGATGATCTCCTTTTGAGATCTTTACCTTAATTACATTTGCAAGGACCTTTATTCCAAATAAGATCACATTCCATGGTCCTCGATGAACATATCTTTTTGGGGCCAGGATTCAACACACTGCAGGTGTCCAATTTAATGGGGAAAACCTCAGCCCACTCTTATAGGGTCCCTGAGTCTGAGAGGAGAAATCTGTCTCTACTTTAAGAAGCTCCTTTGGGGCGCCTGGGTGGCTCAGTTGGTTAAGCGACTGCCTTCGGCTCAGGTCATGATCCTGGAGTCCCGGGATCGAGTCCCGCATCGGGCTCCCTGCTCGGCGGGGAGTCTGCTTCTCCCTCTCCCACTCCCCATTTGTGTTCCCTCTCTCGCTGTGTCTTTCTCTGTCAAATAAATAAATAAAAAAATCTT
>NW_027856492.1:0-258 GCF_054177405.1 Leptonychotes weddellii
ATAGAATTTATAAACATCAGGCACCTGGGTGGCTCAGATGGTTAAGCGTCTGCCTTCGGCTCAGGTCATGATCCCAGGGTCCTGGGATCGAGTCCCGCATCGGGCTCTCTGCTCCTTGGGAGCCTGCTTCTCCCTCTGCCTCTCTCTCTCTCTCTCTCTGTCTCTCATGAATAAATAAATAAAATCTTTAAAAAAAAAAGAATTTATAAATATCTTTGCATTGTTTCACTTCCCATTACATACAAAAGAACATTCAAG
>NW_027856493.1:0-258 GCF_054177405.1 Leptonychotes weddellii
ATGTTTATTATCCTTCTCTTCTACCAGAATGTAAGCTCCAGGAGGGCCCCAATCTTTTTTTTTTTTTTTTTTTAAAGATTTTATTTATTTGACAGAGAGAGATAGCGAGAGCAGGAACACAAGCAGGGGGAGTGGGAGAGGGAGAAGCAGGCCTCCTGCCGAGCAGGGAGCCCGATGTGGGACTCGATCCCGGGACCCCCGGATCATGACCTGAGCCGAAGGCAGACGCTTAACGACTGAGCCACCCAGGCACCCGGG
>NW_027856494.1:0-258 GCF_054177405.1 Leptonychotes weddellii
TAGAAGGTAGGTGTGTAAATTTAATGCGGAGGTTCCTTAATTGTTGAGGACAGTCACTTCTTTGGTGCCACGCTCGGACTTCTTGGATTATGGGTTCTTGACCTGTGTTGTCATGTTACATATGGTTTTGTATGTGTATCTGAAGGTGAGTGTTTTTTGTTACCTGTTCTATGGAAGTTCTATGGGAATGCTAAGGGTAATCTCGTTAGAGAAATCCTAGGCCCGCTAAAGGTTGTTCTGGGGCAGTAGTATATGAAA
>NW_027856495.1:0-258 GCF_054177405.1 Leptonychotes weddellii
GATGAAGAGACTCTTGATTCACTGACAGCAGGGTGGAGTGTGCAAATTTTATCCTAACTCTGCCCATCAGCTGTTAGCAGTCTGTGATTCTATAAGTGCAGAAACTAAGTGTAAGAGTTTAAAATTTTTATAGCACTTTAACAATGTTGATTGAATCTAAAAATAAATAAAAAACCCTGGGGCTCGTTAAAAAAAAAAAAATCAAGTGTTAGAAGAGTTGTGAAGTGTTCCCTTAGGTGCTTGCAAATTTAAGTAGCA
>NW_027856496.1:0-258 GCF_054177405.1 Leptonychotes weddellii
ACCCACCCATTGGGACAAGGAGGTGATGGCCCAGGAATCTGTCCAGCCCCTACCTGGCGGCCCTCGGAACCCTGGGTGGGGCGTGCCAGGTTGAGTCCCTCCTCCTCTCCAGATCCCTCCTCTCAGGATGGGGAGGGGCAGGGCCTGAGGGTCTGGACTCGGGTAGCAGAGGTTGCAGGTGCCCAGGCTCTGGCTCTGGCCCTGACTGTTGGGGGGAGATGAGAAATGAGGGGATGCCTCCCACAGCAGCAGGATCCT
>NW_027856497.1:0-258 GCF_054177405.1 Leptonychotes weddellii
CCTCTCAAGAACCCACCGCCCCCACTGGGAATGCACAGTGGGACCAAAGATGGTTTCAGCAACGGGCGGTGTTGATGTGTGCAGACAGGGCTGGTGAGGCCCTGGGAGGTCGTCGGGGCCCTGAGCCCCCTCAGCACGAAGGTACCAGAGGATGAGGCCAGGTGACACTGACCAGGAGAGCACATCACGGGGATGTGGAGGCCATCCCCAAACTGGCCGCCATGCGAACCCAGGCTCAGCAGCCTGACCCCAGACACA
>NW_027856498.1:0-258 GCF_054177405.1 Leptonychotes weddellii
CTCAGTTGGTTAAGCAACTGCCTTCGGCTCAGGTCATGATCCTGGAGTCCTGGGATCAGGTCCCACATCGGGCTCCCTGCTCAGCGGGAGGTCTGCTTCTCCCTCTGACCCTCTTCCCTCTCGTGCTCTCTGTCTCTCATTCTCTCTCTCTCAAATAAATAAATAAAATCTTAAAAAAAAATAAAGAGGGCACGCTATGCATGGAGCACTGGGAATTATGCACAAACAATGAATCATGGAACACTACATCAAAAACTA
>NW_027856499.1:0-258 GCF_054177405.1 Leptonychotes weddellii
AACTTCTAGCACTATTGCCCTTGCTCATGTAATTCTCTCTCTACTGAGTTTTGCTATTCCCAAGGAAGACTTGACACTTGCTGTTCCCTCTTGTGAAACTTTTTAACAAATATACCCATGAATTTTTCCTTCACTTCATTCAGATCTGTGTTTGCATGCTATTTCCAAATACTCAGAGTCTACTCTACCAGTAAGAACAATTCCCATCACATTCTATCATCTTACTTTGTTTTATTTTTATATCATTTATTACTACAT
>NW_027856500.1:0-258 GCF_054177405.1 Leptonychotes weddellii
GTCACATTCTGCGGTCCTGGTGGCTAGGACTTCAACAGAGGAATTTGGCAGCCAGTGCCCAAGGAAGCTCACAGTCCCCACGCGGAGGTGACATAAATCCCATC
Organism: Leptonychotes weddellii; assembly: GCF_054177405.1. Lineage (NCBI taxonomy): Eukaryota > Metazoa > Chordata > Mammalia > Carnivora > Phocidae > Leptonychotes > Leptonychotes weddellii. The sequence goes on from NW_027856500.1 coordinate 105, forward strand.
CGGTCCTGCACTGGCCTCTTCTACCAGGAAGCTATGCTGGTCCTGGTGCTGACAGGTACCCACTCAGGGAAGCATGGGCTGGGTCTGCCTTCTGGGCATCCAGCTGATGTCCTTGCTGAAGACAAGACTGAGGGACCAGGCTTAGGGGCTGTCA
>NW_027856501.1:0-258 GCF_054177405.1 Leptonychotes weddellii
CAGCAGGGAGTCTGCTTCTCCCTCTAACCCTCCCACCTCTCATGTGCTCTCTCTCTCATTCTCTCTCTTTCAAATAAATAAATAAATAAATCTTTAAAAAAAAATTTTTTTTTTTAGGGCGCCTGGGTGGCTCAGTTGGTTAAGCGACTGCCTTCGGCTCAGGTCATGATCCTGGAGTCCCGGGATCGAGTCCCGCATCAGGCTCCCTGCTCAGTGGGGGGTCTGCTTCTCCCTCTGACCCTCTGACCCTTTTCCTTC
>NW_027856502.1:0-1964 GCF_054177405.1 Leptonychotes weddellii
GGATGGGTTAGCCTGGTGATGGGTATTAAAGAGGGCACGTAGTGAATGGAGCACTGGGTATTATACGCAAACAATGAATCATGGAACACTACATCAAAAACTAATGATGTAATGTATGGTGATTAACATAATAAAATAAATAAATAAATAAAGGTATTTTTCCTTTTCCTAAAAATAAAATAAAATAAATAAAAATAAAATTGCCACATCTGAATATTTAAAGGACAGGACTCTTACATGAAAATTTTTAAACTAAAAAGAAAAAGAAGTGGGGTTATAGCAATGAATATGCTATCCCAAACTGCTCGAACTGTTTTCTCTGTCTAAAGTAAAAATTCTCAGTGTGCTATTTATATCAGTCATATCTCTCCTGCTTGAGAAGCCACATCTACAGTGATGAATGGGTAGAGTCTAGGGCTTCTAATGCTGCCTACCCTGATGGTAAATTGATATATAGTCCTCAGCAAATTCCATTTGAGCTCATGACTTTACTGTAAATGTGCCCCAGAACAGCTACCACATTCCTAAAGTCTAGGCAAAATTTATGATCATACTTCAATATTTGATTATTGTGTGGGAGCTTCATGTACAACTCCCAAAATAGCAATAATATGATTGCAGTTTTTACTTCATTCCTGGCTGCGCGTACTCTCAGCTTTACATTAGCAGGCTTTTTTGATGAAGATTAATTTCATTTTCTTTCTATTGGCTGTATTAATAAAAATAAGCACTGTTGAGAAAATAGGACTATGTGGCACAATTAGCTAATACCCATTCCTTCTATTTCTTGTAAATTATGTTGAAATAAATTGCAGTAAAAACAACATTAGGGATTTCAATTTGCTTCCCAGTGGCTGGTTAAAAAACTGCTATAAACTCAGCAAAAGTAGCCCTTCTTACTCTGAGAACCAACAGTAGAGGGCTAAATGAAAATAGGGACCAGGCCTGGCAATGAGGTGGCGATGAGGAATGAAAAAGGCCAGGGAAGAGACGTGATGGACAGAGAGGAGGCCAAGCAGCATGGGCTGGAGGTGGACAAGGACCTTGTGTGTTTGGAAAAGCTCTGATGACCAGCTGCCCAGGGACCAGGGCATCATGTAATACATAAGGGTATCTCTGCCTCTTTTATTGTGACCACCAAGGATTTCAAGCAACCTTGTCCAACTCTCAGCTCCTGAGCACATTAGAGTTGAGGGAGGAAACTTTTCTCTCAGAAGCTCATCAAACAACTCAACTCAGCCAAAAAAAAGAAAAGCCACTGAAGTTCAGAGCATGTGCACATCTAACGTAACTTGGATCAAGAGCAGATTTGTAGGCCTATCTCCTTTTCCAAGTACAAGACCCTGAATCTCCCCTTCAATTCATTCTTTTATTCCTGAAGTAGCTGAAAATGTGCCCTCAAAATTCTTAGCCAGTCTTCCCACCGACAAGTGGGGCCTGTGTCCCTGCCCCTTGAATCTGGGGTTGGTTTTGGGCCCTGCTGCAGCCCAGAGGGAACCAGGGAAGTGCCAAGAGTGGTCATGAAGGGCAATGCCACTTCTCTCTCCTCTGCAGGGACATGTATGCATGGGGCCCTGAACTCCACGTACAGTGGCTGACAATGCTGTGGGCCACCACGCTGGGAGGAAGCAAAGCCACATGGAGAGGTCACATGGAGACATTCTGGTCACCAGACATGTGAGCGAAAATGTCTTCCAGCCCAAGCATCAAGCTTCCCCTGCCTCTCAAGTCTCCACAGCTGGAGCACAGCCAACCCGTCCTGGCTGTGCCCTTGCTGACTTTTTGACCCACAGCCTCTCGTGACCTTAAGAAGCTGGCGGTTCAAAGATACAAAGGTAGTGATCCAAAGGGGTACATGCACCCCGATGTTTATAGCAGCAATGTCCACAATAACCAAACTGTGGAAAGAGCCAAGATGTCCATTGACAGATGAATGGATAAAGAAGAGGTGGTATATATATACA
>NW_027856503.1:0-258 GCF_054177405.1 Leptonychotes weddellii
ATCTTTAAAAAAAAAAAGATTTTATGTATTTATTTGACAGAGAGAGAGAGCACACAAGCGGGGGGGCGGCAGGGGGAGCGGCAGGCAGAGGAAGAGGGAGAAGCAGGCTCCCCGCAGAGCAGGGAGCCCGATGGGGGACACAGTCCCAGGACCCTGGGATCACGACCTGAGCCAAAGGCAGACGCTTAACGACTGAGCCGCCCAGGCTCCCCCTCTCATCTGATTTTCGCTATAGCCCTTATTTTTTGATGGAGCTTG
>NW_027856504.1:0-258 GCF_054177405.1 Leptonychotes weddellii
AGACACGACGGCCCAGTGCGTTCGCACATGTCTGTACGTGCGTGAGAGAGAGAGGGAGAGAGACACGACGGCCCAGTGCGTTCGCACATGTCTGTACGTGCGTGAGAGAGAGAGGGAGACACGACGGCCCAGTGCGTTCGCACATGTCTGTACGTGCATGAGAGAGGGAGAGAGACACGACGGCCCAGTGCGTTCACACATGTCTGTACGTGTGTGAGAGAGACACGACGGCCCAGTGCGTTCACACATGTCTGTACG
>NW_027856505.1:0-258 GCF_054177405.1 Leptonychotes weddellii
CTGACAGGATTTGCTTTGGGGCCCCTCATCTGATGAAGGTAAGACAGCAGGATGGGTTAAGAACCACCCCTAGGGGTGGGAATGCAAGCTGGTGCAGCCACTCTGGAAAACTGTATGGAGGTTCCTCAAAAAGTTGAAAATAGAGCTACCATATGATCCAGCAATTGCACTACTGGCTATTTACCCCAAAGATACAAAAATAAGGATCCGAAGGGGTACGTGCACCCCGATGTTTATAGCAGCAATGTCCACAATAGC
>NW_027856506.1:0-258 GCF_054177405.1 Leptonychotes weddellii
AGGCTGGGAGCTCCGAGGGCTCCCAGGGAGGGGGTCTGGGGGTCCCCTCTGCGTTCCAGCGAACAGACACAGGTGTGGATGAGGCACGCGTGGATGAAAGCGTGAACACAAGAGTCTGTGGCCCAGACCTCTCATCTGCAACAACATCCCCCGCATCACGGGGCCGCTGGGGATCCCACCGATTCACGAAACTGTGAAGCGCTACCACCTCCCAGGCCCTGTTCTGGGGGTTGGGGACCCAGCGGTGAGGAAGCACGG
>NW_027856507.1:0-258 GCF_054177405.1 Leptonychotes weddellii
GCTCAGGTCATGATCCCAGGGTCCTGGGATCGAGTCCCGCATCGGGCTCCCTGCTCTGTGGGGAGCCTGCTTCTCCCTCTCCCACTCCCCCTGCTTGTGTTCCCTCTCTCGCTGTGTCTCTCTCTGTCAAATAAATAAATAAAATCTTTAAAAAAATTAAAAATAAAAAATAAATAAAAAAATACCACTCTAGAGATGACTCATTATTTCCTGAATTTTTGCTGAAATCATTAAATTCCCTTTATTAGATTTTTAGCA
>NW_027856508.1:0-258 GCF_054177405.1 Leptonychotes weddellii
ACTAGCTTAGTAATCTCAGACTAATGACTGAGCTAGTCTGGGTCCTTATCTATGAAAACTGGGAGGGCCCTCTAAGTCAGAAATTTCTACAGCCCTACAGTCTATAATCCTATACCTGGAGGAGAAAAAAATTCTTGGAGTAAATGGTGTGACTAGAGCCAGATGAAGACCAGAAAGATTTAGGTTCTTTTTTTTTTTTTAAAGATTTTATTTATTTATTTGTGAGAGAGAGAATGAGAGACAGAGAGCACGAGAGGG
>NW_027856509.1:0-258 GCF_054177405.1 Leptonychotes weddellii
GCAGATGCTCAATAAATATTTGTTGAATGGAGGAGGGAGAGAGAAAAGATAAAAGGGAAGGAAGGAAGGAAGGAAGGAAGGAAGGAAGGAAGGAAGGAAGGGAAATAATTTAATGCAAGTTCTTTCTCTTCTTTCATCTGGACCTGGCAATAGTTCATGCAGTCAATTAAAAATCTTGAAAATAATAGGTGGCCCTTTTAGATCTGCACAAAGATAAACCAGACTACATCAGATTATTCAGTTCTTTTCCTTCTTTCC
>NW_027856510.1:0-258 GCF_054177405.1 Leptonychotes weddellii
GTCAGAGGGAGAAGCAGACTCCCTGCCGAGCAGGGAGCCCGATGCGGGACTCGATCCCAGGACTCCAGGATCATGACCTGAGCCGAAGGCAGTCGCTTAACCAACTGAGCCACCCAGGCGCCCCTGTTCCTTTCTTCTTATTTTGCTTTCTTTCCCTTGTGGTTTGACTTTCTTTCTTCCTTTTTTTTTTTTTTTTTTTTTTAAATTTATTCTTCAGCTCTGTGACTTCTGTTTGGTACTTTCTTATATTTTCTGTCA
>NW_027856511.1:0-258 GCF_054177405.1 Leptonychotes weddellii
ATCATATACTGAATTTCTTTAGCACATTTATCAAAGCTCTCATGATGAGCTTCTAAGACAGAGGATGCTTTAAAAACAGTGTTTTGATTTTTTTACCCTCAGATTATTAATCCCTATAGTACTCACAGCCTATATTCCCTATCCCATCCCTTATTTCTTCTCCTTGACCAAACTTCCTGAAAGTGTTTTTGCTTGTGGCCTTCCCATGCTCACCACTTACTCACCCCTCACTTTTGGTCTTCTACGTGTGGTTTGTGG
>NW_027856512.1:0-258 GCF_054177405.1 Leptonychotes weddellii
GTCCTCAATATATCTCTGCTCATTGAATGAATAAACATAAATGATGAGTATCTGGAAACTGTGAAAAGGGTAAAAAGGTAGTTCAGGCAGTAGACTTAGGTTGAGACATGGCTCTGGCAGGGCCCACTTGCACTTTAACAGGGCATTTAGTACTTTAGTCCAAAGTTGAGTAAGTTCATCATTTAGGCCCTGTGACAAAATCAAGAGGCGATACATCTGGGAAGGGCAGAGATCTCTTCATTCTGCCTTCCAGTTACA
>NW_027856513.1:0-11954 GCF_054177405.1 Leptonychotes weddellii
TTAAAACGATGTGGTTATAAAATTTATTCATTATTTCTATAGCTTTGACCTTAAACATTGCTTAGTTGTTCTGGCCTTAAGGACAAGGCTGTTTGTTAAATCAGTAATAGAATAGTATCTTAATGCTATTTGTGTTATGTCTTTCAGCTTGAGGAAGGATGCCTTGGACTCTTTTATTATATTGAGGGGTATTATATTGAGGAAGACCTTACCGTATTACTTTTATATGTAATAAGGACATGAACTTTGAGGATAAGGTCCCCATGCTATTCTATTGCATAACACAAAGAACCCAAGCCCAAGGAAGCTAAACTTTATATTCTATATTTGAATACCCTAAAGAGTGTGCAGTCCACAGATTCTCATACAGATTCATTCGTTTAGTTGGGAATATTTTTAAGAAGATGGTTGTATGTATTCTTAACACATAGTATGTTCTTGTGGCATAGATCAGGGCAATCCTAAGACAAGTTGAAATTGTACCATTTTGTGTATGTGTGAATAAACTTTATTGAGATATAATTTACATACATCATTATGCTTATACATTTTGATGACTTTTCACATACTTACATGCATGTGTAACCACCACCACAGTTAAGCTATGGAGCATTTCCATCATCCCAGAAAGTTCTCTCATACCTCATCTCAGTCAGTCCTCCCCTAGTCTAGCCCAAGCAACCAATGATCTGTTTTTGATGAGTAGAGATTAGATTTACTCTTTCTAAAAGAGTTTCCTGTAAATGGAATCATACAGTATGTACTCTTTTGCCTGCCTTCTTTTACTCATGTGATGTTTTCAAGATTCATCCATGTTAATTGCATGTATCAGGAGTTCATTCCTTTTGTATTGCTAAGTAGTATTCCATTGCATGAATATATCACAATTTGTTTATCCATTCCCCTACAATGGGCAAAATATTTGGGTTGTTTCTGGGTTTTGGTATAGAATAAAGCTGTTGTGAACATTTACATACAAATTTTCATGTGGATATATGCTTACATTTTTTTTGGGTAAATACCCAAGGTTTGAATTGCTGGGTCATATAGTAAGTACATGCTTGACTTTGTAAGAAACTGGGAATTGGTTTATAAAGTGCTTGTAACATTTTACATTGTATGAAAGTTTTAGTTGTTCCAATCCTTATAAACATTTGTCCATGTTTTTAATTTTAGCTATTCTAATAGTTATGTCATAGTATTCTTTTGGTTTTAGTTTGGACTTCACTATAATGATGTTTGGGTATCTTTTTGATGTACTTATTGGCCATTTGTGTATTTTCTCTTATGAAATGTCTATTCCAATCATTTGCCCATTTTTAATTGGGTTGCTTTTTATTATCAAGATGTAAGAGTTCTTTATATATTCTGGATCCAAATTCTTTTTGGATATAGGTATTTAAAGTATTTTTTTTCCTTTCTGTGGCTTACCTTTTGATTTTCTTAATGGTATCTTCGAAGTGCAAAAGTTTTAAATTTTGATGAAGTCCAATTTATAACTTTATTTTCTTAGGCTTTGTGCTTTTTGTGTTTTAAGAAATCTTTGCCCATTCCAAGATTTTTTCCCTTGTGTTTTTAGAATTTTATAGCTTTAACATTTAGGTCTATGATCCATTTCAGGTTAATTTTTGTCTTTTACCCTGTTTTGATCTTCATCTACAAGCCTGCCTGAGGTAGCCCTGAGTAGTTTGCAAGAGGCTAAAACTTGGTCTTACTAATCAAAATTCTGTGTGAGAATTTCTCTTTGAGTATGTTAAAAATATTTTTCAAGACCCAACTAAGAATCAGAGCTCAAGATTGTAGAGAAACACAAATCCTACTTTCCTGGTTTTATACATTTTAAACTGAGAGCAATGGCTTTGTGCTTAGTCAGTGTTTTCAGAATTTTTCATGTCCTTGACACATTTTTAAATTCACAGAGAAATACTTGAGTGAAGCTAGAGTTTCAGAGAAAGGTGCCCAAAGAGAGTGTCCGTGGTGAATGTTATCTTCATGGTCTCTTATTTCCTACACAGTTTTAATGAGTTTAGCATTATACCAATTCTTTTTTACATTCCATAGCTTTTATCTTTACATGGGAATTTGTTCAAACCTACCATTTATCTTGAATTCATTAAGGGACATAATTTTATCCCTTTGAAATGAACATTTTTTAAACCATCTCTCAGTATAAGGATTCCACTTTACTGTTCTGCTGAAGCTGCAGTACCTAGTAGAGGTCTCCAGTGACCTCCAAATCCTGCCAGCGTTTCTCAACCTTTATCTTACCTGACTTTCATATATTTTTTATTGTTGAATCTCCTGGAAGGTTTTGCTTCCTTAGCTTCTGTATTTTTACTCTTTTCTTAAATTCTCATCTTTCTTCATTCTTGTTTCTTAGAGCCTCTTTTTGAAATTACCCAGGGCTGTCTCTTCTCACTCAATATACCCTACCTAGAAGTCTGACCCAATTCTTTTAGTCTTAGCTTCCACATATATGCTGATGTTTTCAAAATCTTTGTCTCTTGCCCAGAACTAGATTGAGTTCCAAATATGTATGCAGTTGTCTGTGCAACTTTTCCATCTATATATCCCACAGGACTGTCAAATTTCACAAGTCCAAAGTCGAACTCCAAGTCTTACTTTCCTTCTTATTCATGATCTTGTTAGTGCCACCGCCAATGTATTATACTCAAGTTAAAACCTAGGGTTAACCTTCCCTCTCATAACCTGATGATCACCAAACTGCCAGTCCTACATTCTGAATGTCTTTCAAATCAGTCTTTTCCTCTCCATTTCTATCTCTGTGGCTTTAGGATCTTCATTTCTCATGGAAAACCTATTGTTTGTCCCTACTCTTCTTTGCCATGCAGGCTGCTGCCAAAATTATCTTTGTAAAAAACAGATGATTTAATAATTCTCCCAATCAGATGCCTTCTCTGGATCTTTATTAACTTACTGGATAAAACCAAGATTCTTTCCATGACATACAAGGCCCAGATTTATGATCCTGTCCCTGCTATTTCTTCTGTCTGCTGACCACTTCCCTCCTCCTCCTTTTAACTATAGATTCCTGTATCCACAGGCTGTATTTCCCTCCATGCATTTGAATATATTTTGGTTCCTTCTACCTGAAATATATTTCCTTTTTCCCTACCTCATATTTTCTGCTATATTTTGAAAGGTGGACAGGAATGTATCTCAGATATTTCTTCTTCAGAAATGCTTTCTCTGATCCCTTTCAGTCTATTCTTCTTAAGTTGGTGATTTTTCATTTAAGTTAAAATATTACTCCCAGGTGCCCAGCTAGCTCAGTCGGTAGAGCATGAGACTCTTAAAATATTACTCCCTTTACATTTTTTTGCCCAATAAAAGGTAACATACAACCAGATAAAGCTACCCTCCTTACCCCCCTTTTTACTTTGGCATAAATTATTATTATGCCAATTACCTTGGCATAAATGCTTGGTCTTACTGATTTTTAGCTACATAGTTTACCCCTCATTTTGTTCTGGTTAAAGAAAAAATTGTTTAATTCCTTTGAACTTTGATGAGTTGATTACAGATGCATTTATTTACTTACTCATATTTATGAGTAAAATGTATACGTCACTGAAATAACTCCCACACAATTCTTATTAAGATAGTATTTTTTCTATCGGACTTTTCTATTTCTTTTTTTTATGTTATGTTAATCACCATACATTACATCATTAGTTTTTGATGTAGTGTCCGTGATTCATTGCTTGCATATAACACCCAGTGCTCCATTCAGTACGTGCTCTCTTTAATACCCATCACCAGGCTAACCCATCCCTCCACTCCCCTCCCCTCTAGAACCCTCAGTTTGTTTCTCAGAGTCCATAGTCTTTCATGGTTCATCTCCCCCTCAGGATCCCCCCCTTCATTCTTCCTTCCTGCTATCTTCTTTTTTTTTTTTTAACATATAATGTATTATTTGTTTCAGAGGTACAGGTCTGTGATTCAACAGTCTTACACAATTCACAGCGCTCACCATAGCACATACCCTCCCCAATGTCTATCACCCAGCCACCCCATCCCTCCCACCCCCCACCACTCCAACAACCCTGTTTGTTTCTGACATTAAGAATTCCTCATATCAGTGAGGTCTATTTCTTTTTATCACCTGTTCCTATTCCTTGAAAATCCATCGTAACTAACTTGTGTTTTATTTTTATTTTTAAAGCACTTACTTTTTTGTACTCCATTTAGTTCTGTATCTGCCTTGAACATTCTAGATATTAGTGACATAATTCCTTCTGATCTGATATATGTAGGTGCGTTTATGGATAGAGCGTTGAACTAGGAGATAGAAGTCTTAGATAGAAATCTTAGTCTAATGTTAAAGCTGCCATTAATTGGCCTGTGAAATTGGGAAAATAATTTATTTGGCCTAAGTCTGTTCATCTGTAGAATGAATATGATGGATTAATGTGTGCTAGGCAATGAAACGCCGAAGATGAAAAATGCAGTTTCTCGCTTTAAAGAGCTTACAGTATACTAGAGGGTAAAAAAAAAAAAAAAACAGGAAAACAAACCTTTAGAATATAGTTTGGTAATTGATGTGATATTCTATCCCATATGCATAGAGGGGATGGCCAAATCTTAAAGAATGTGTGTGGGTTATCTTAGTAAAAATGTGGAATATATTATTCCAGGTAGGGGAATAGAATGTACAGAAGTATATGAGACACACACACGCACACACATACATATATTGTGGGACCTGCAAGTCACAGGTTTGGTTGAACTCTGTAGGGTTAGTGGAGGAAAGGCTAAACATGAGGCTAGAGAATTAGATAGGAAGCAAATGAAAAAAAAAGACAAAAAACAGCTTTATATTGCCATGATGGGATTCTATCTTGAAAGTGTTGAAGAATTGCCAAAGATCTTAAAGCAGGAAGTGACTTGAATATAATTATATAGTTCATCATCTTATTTTCTTTATGTATTAAATTTTAAATGATTAAAAATTCAAGAGTATACATGCCTTACTAAAAGTGGGAAAAACTATTAAAGTAAAATCTGATTTGTCCTGCTTTCCTGAGTTTTGGCTTATGTATACTATAACGCTAATAGATTGACGTAGAAATTGCTCTAAAATGGTGCTGCCACCACACCACTTCTATTGTCATCATCAATATCAATAAAAAGCAGCCTTTACTAGAAACAAAAGTGGCCTTGGTTAGAGTTGGTTGCTAAAATCTGTGACATTGGGGAGGGTATGTGTTGTAATGAGCACTGAGTATTATATAAGACTAATGAATCACTGATGTACTCCTGAAACAAATAATATATGTTAATTAATTGAATTTAAATAAATTTTTAAAAAGTTAAAAAATAAAAAACAAATTTATGCATCAAGTTGGCCATGCATTTCTGAACTCTGCACTGTTGTAAGGAATTATGTTTTCATTTTTTTCTTCTTTCTAAATCATTAAATCACAGCTTATATAGATGTGTTGTGTACTTACAGTCCCTATGGCATAAGATGGTTTTACTGCTATTAACGATGGCTCTCCAAACGTGTAAAATCCTTTGAGTTTATTATTTCTTCATAAATTTCTGGGTTGTTTCTGGCACTTATTAATGGTTCTGTGTAGAACTCCCATCTTGTGAACCTGTTATATATACTTTGATATCCGTTCTCTATTACAGATATTTAATAAAATACAGTTAGATAATCCTTGCCATTCTTTTGGCTGGCATGATCTCAACACCTGATTGCCTATGGTAAATGAGACTGGTAAGTAAGCTGGCTATTTTATTGTTTGCATTGAAATAACTAGGCATCCACGAAACCAGATCAAATAAAATAAAACTTTTTCTCTGCTTATTCCAGTATTTACTAAGAAAGATGATTTTAAATAATTCACAATGCTGATGAATTTGCCTATTCCTTCTGTGGTCCTATTTTTTGCTTAATATGTTTTCAAAGTATGTTATCAGGTACATGCCAATTTAGAATTATCATTGCTTTTAACATTATTTAGTGACCCTCACTTTCTAGGATAGTTTTTCCATAAAGTCAACTTCAGATGATATTAATATAGCCACACAACCATGAGAGACTATGGACTCTGAGAAACAAACTGAAGGTTCTAGAGGCGAGGGGGGTCGGGAGATGGGTTAGCCGGGTGATGGGTATTAAAGAGGGCACGTATTGAATGGGGCACTGGGTGTTATACGCAAACAATGAATCATGGAACATTACATCAAAAACTAATGATGTAATATATGGTGATTAACATAACATAATAGAAAAAAATATAGCCACACAACCTGAGTGTTTCTCATTGAAAATAGCTGTAGTCCTGATATATGTTTTTCTTATTGAACAAAAAAAAAAATTCAAGCTTTTTTGGGAGTTACACTATATGCTACAAGATTAAAGACAGTGCCTTTTTTTAGGCCAAGTGCAGAGGAAACACACTTTATCATGTCTCAACCTCTAAGTTAATAATTTTTAATGTAAAAAATAGTGCCTTATTTATACACCATTTTTCTCTATTTTACATGTGACCTAATTTGTATGTAGAGGGGCTTTGTGCTCTGTATGTTATATACCAAATGTTTTTAATCTAAACTTTAAAACCTAACCCCATTTTACTAGTATTTATTTATATCTTATTTATATGCTTGACTTGTCTTATGTATTAGTTACAATAGTTAAACTTAATGGTCATAAAATTCTATGTAATTTCAATTTCTGTCACATCAAGCTGATTATTTATTTATTTATTTATTTATTGGTGGGAGGCATCCTCCTCCTTTTTTTTTTTTTTTGTTTTTCATTAGAGATAGATTTGGAATTGTACTGTACCAACTGCAAAAATAGTTCAGGGCAGTAAGACAGACTTTGAATGTCTATTATATTGAGAGTCTAATATATTAAGCATATGGGGAGGGAAGCAAGATGCTAGCTATTTTAAGGTCTCATGGCCACACTAACGTCCATCTTGTGCATGTTCACCTGGGTTGTATAGAGTTTGGGGATTTCCATCTGCCATTACTGTATTTGGTTGAATCAGCAGTCAGGTAACAGTAGTGGTCATACTTCTGCCATTATGTTCTCTGAGTTGCTGATCACCATAGTCTCACAGATGAGGAAAGTGGTTACAGAGGGAAGGTCTGAGATGTAAAGATAAAGAACACAGGAAATGGTAAATATAGGTAGGTATAGATAAACACTGTATAAAACCTGGGAGCAGGGTAAAATTATTGATTAGCTGTAGACTTTGGTAAGTTATGTATTCATGTTAAAATCTCTGAGATAAGAAATAAAAATCTAGAAATAATATGGGTATCTTTCAAATTAGAGAAGAGGGAAATAGAATGAGAAAAAATAATCTAAGAAAGAAAAAAAGGAAGGAAGGAAAAGAAGAGAAACGGAAAAAAGACAAGTGGAAAGCACAAAGTAAGATTAGTAATAGATGCAAATATATTAGTAATTACAGTGCATATAAACTGACAAAATGCTCCAGTTAACAGAAGCTGATTGTCAGATTGGATAAAATAACAAAATCTAGATATGTACTATTTATAAGAAACATACCTTTAAAAAGGATATAGAAAACTTGAAAATAGAAAGGATGTAAAAAGATACGCTTGACAGTACTTACTAAAGAAAGGCTGTGTTGTGTGGCTATATTAATACCATCTGAAGTTGACTTTATGGAAAAACTATCCTAGAAAGTGAGGGTCACTAAATAATGATAAAAGTAATGATAATTCTAAATTGGTATGTACCTGATAATATACTTTGAAAACATATTAAGCAAAAAATAGGACCACAGAAGGAATAGGCAAATTCATCAGCATTGTGAATTATTTAAAATCATCTTTCTTAGTAAATATTGGAATAAGCAGAGAAAAATGTAAAAAAAAATATAGAAGAGCTTAATAACAGTATTTACAGGCTTGCTGTAATGGACATTTAGGAAACACTGCATCTCAGAATACTTTTTAAAAAATTCTTTAAAAAATTCTTTAAAAGCACATAAAGACCTATTTACAAAAAAAGTGATAACATTCTGGTCAAATACAGCCAGTTTTCACAATTTCAGGGGATTGGCATTATACTACATTCTCTGTTTACAATGACATTAGCTGTAATTTAGCACCATAATTTTCCTGTGTGTATGGGGAAGTTGAGATGTATTATTTACAAAAAACTCATGGGTAAAAGTAATACTTGTAAGGAATATTATAAAATATAATTTAACAGTAATAAAATACCATATATCAGAACTTATGTGATAAACTGTGATGAACTGATACTTTATGGAAATTTATAGACTTTAATGCTTACATTAAAAGAATAAATGCTGAAAAACAATAACTGCATTCTTAAGAATTAGAAGTGACTAAAAGAATACTCCCCCCGATTGAAGTAAAAACTGAATATAAATTAATGAAATAGAAAATAAAAGTAAATCAGAGAGGAAACAGTACAGGTAAAAATAGATTATTTGAAAAGACTAACAAAATTGAAAACTGTCCGCAAGATTAATCAAGGAAAAAGAGAAGTCACAAAGCAGTAACTTGAATGAAAAAGGGTATGTTACTACAGATGTTTCAGGAATAATCTTTATGCTAGTATATTGAAAGCTTATATCAAATGGGCAAATTCCTAGAAAAAAAGTAGCTCATATTAGCTCAAGAAGGAAATAGAAAATTGAATAGTCTTAAAATATAAAGGAAAAATATTCTTGCAAAGAAAAATACCAAATCCACACAGGTTATAGCAAGTTCTTTAAAACATCCAGGGGATAATAGCAAGATACCCATTAAAAAAACTTGATCTTTAATGGCACTGGTATTGCCAGTCAGTGGAAAGAGGATGGCTCTTTCAATAACTGAGGTAGTTAGTTAATTAAATGGAAAAAATTGAGTTGAGCCATTATCTTATATTATTTAGAGAAATTAGTTAGACTAGATTATATATGTAAATCTATAAGGTAATTGTTTAGTTAAGGTAAAACTAACACTTTCTAGAGATAATAGAATAGAATGTTTTCATGACATCGAATAAGATAAAAATGCATAAAACACAGAATGCAAAAGATTGGCAAATATGACTTCATGAAAATAATTTCATCAATAGATACCATAAAGAGAGTGGGGATTAGTATTCAGCACAAATAAAGATCTGCCACACAGTGAAATAAAGATAACAACTTAATAGAAAACTGGGTAAAGGAGTTGAATGTACACTTCATAAGAGAATAAACTCATTTGACCAATAAGTACATTATGAGATATTCAACCTCATATGTAATCAGAGAAATGCAAATTTAAAAACACAGTGAAAAAGGTATTTCATGCCTTCTAGATTGTCAAAAATTCAAGGCCAAATGGTATTGCTGTTCATGTGAATATGGAACAACTGGAACACTTAGGCAGTGCAGATGGTAATGTTAATTGGTACGTCCACCAGAAAAAAAAAAAAATGGCATTATTAAAGTTGAAGATGCACATACACTATGATCCAGTATCTCTATTCCTAAGTATATCTTAAATCTTTATACAGATAATCAGGTGATGTATATAGTTGTTAATATAGCCTTATTCATAATAACAAAACAACAAAAACAACTCCAATATCTATCAGTAGTAGGATGAATAGCAGTATATTCACTTAATAGGATGTTATGCAATTCTGAAAATGAATGAATTATAGCTATGCCCAGCAACTTGGGCCATCTTAGGAATATAATGTTGGGAAAAAACAAATCATAGAAGAATATACAACAACATGTTTCCATTTATATAAAATTCAAGAATATGCAAAATGAAGTAATATATTAAGAATACAAATATAGTACAGCTCTAAAGGAAATGATAAATATAAAATTTAGGGATGAGTAATAACACAAGTTTGGAAAGATACTCTGTTTCTACACAGAGTACATACAATGGGTAAGAGTAATAATTTTTTTTACTGGGTGTTACATTCAACTAATGAATCGTTGAACACTACATCAAAAACTAATGATGTACTACTATATGCTGGCTAACTGAGCATAATAAAAAAAACTGGATGGTGAGTACTCAAATAATTATTGTATTTTTTTTTACCTTTAACTTATTTTATAGAATTATTTATTTTATACTTAGTATTGATTATTACTGACAAGAATGATATTTACTGATAATAATTGAAAATAGTAACTAGAAAAAAAAAGCGAATCATTTTGGGGAGAAGGCTGTGTATTTCCTATATATCTACATTTAGTCTGTGAATTCTCAATGTAATCAATTTTTGGGGCTTTTTAAAAGTTTTTTAATACTATTTTTGTATTTAATAGAGCATAATAATTTCTATCCCTGGTTGTGAGATACTTTAAATGTATTCATTTATCTCAAAGGGTACAATTTTAATTCTTTTACATTTTTCTGAGCACTAAATTTATGTTTTCTATCTCATATATTTCTTGGGTTTTTAAAAGATTTATTTATTTGCGAGGGAGGGTGTGCATGAGTGGGGGGTGGGGGGATAGTGGGTAAAAGGAGAGGGACAAGCAGAAGCTGGGCTGGATCCCAGGACCCTGAGATTCTGACCTGAGCCCAAATCAGATGCTTATTGACCAGCTGAGCCACCCAGACGCCCTTCATATATTTCTTGTTTATTGGCCACATTTTAAGATGCTTGAGAAAGGTGTTGCCTTACCTTATATTTTTCTTTTTCTTTTTTTTTTTTAGACAGTGCATGCTTGTGAGTGGGGCTGGGGGGGTGGGCAGAGGGAGAGGAGAAAGAATTTTTTTTTTTAAAGATTTTATTTTTTTGACAGACACAGTGAGAGAGGGAACACAAGCAGGGGAGTGGGAGAGGGAGAACAGGCTTCCCGTGGAGCAGGGAGCCCGATGCAGGGTCAATCCCAGGGCCCTGGGATCATGACCTGAGCCTAAGGCAGATGCTTAATGACTGAGCCACCCATGTGCCCCGAGAAAGAGAATCTTAAGCAGACTCCACACTCACTGCAGAGCCTTGTGGGAGCTTGATCTCAAGACCAGGAGCTTAATCTCAAGACCATGAGCTCTTGACCTGAGCTGAAACCAAGAGTCGGGTGCTTAACCGGCTGAACCACCCAGTCTCCCCTTAAGGTTTTTTTTTGTGTGTGTGTGTGTGTGTTTTGAAGTAAGCTTTACCCCCAACATGGGGCATGAACTCATAACCTTAAGATCAAGAGTTGCATGCTTTACCAACTGAACCAGCCAGATGCCCCTTATATTTTTCTTATATGTCTTTTATTCTTATAATTGCATTTGTAGACATAACGTTTTGTTTCAGAATATTACCATTTTGTTTATTTATCTGACTTTATAGTGTTTATATATCAGGCACTATTCTAAGCAGTTTAAAAATACTAATTTCATCTGCAATAAAATCCTATGAGGAAGATATTGTTATCCTTACTGTAATGGCAAGGAAACTAAGGCACAGAGAGGTGGTTGTCTCAGGTCACATAGCTAGCAGGTTACATAGCTAATAGGCACATAGTAGAGCCTATATTCAAATGTAGGCATCCTGGCATTTAACCTCTAAACTGTAAAAAACTGTAGGAAGTAGATCTCTTAAGGGGAATATGCCATCTTTTTCAATATTCTTTAATAAATAGGGTACTATTTAAAGGGTGTTAGCATATTGTCATACAGTGATGAAAAGATTATGCAATTCCGTTTCTTTTCTCCAAGAAAGTAAAATATATCAGCAATTGATATTTTTAGACACTGCTTTATTTTTTTTAAAGATTTTATTGGGGAGCCTGGGTGGCTCAGATGGTTAAGCGTCTGTCTTCAGCTCAGGTCATGATCCCAGGGTCCTGGGATCGAGACCCACATCGGGCTCCCTGCTCCACGGGAAGCCTGTTCTCCCTCTCCCACTCTTTAAAAAAAAAAAAAAAAGATTTTATTTATTTGACAGAGAGAGACACAGTGAGAGAGGGAACACA
>NW_027856514.1:0-13266 GCF_054177405.1 Leptonychotes weddellii
GTGAGAATGTGGAGACTGAGATTTATACCTCTGCATACCACTGAGTCACTGTTAATAAGCTGGAAAGAGGTAGATGCTATTGTTATTTATTCTAGGATGGGCCAGGTGTACATTTTTGAAATCAGGAAGGAATAGTGATTTACTCCCTTAAACAAAGAAAATAGAAAACCTACCCTTTCTGCCAAATCTACCGTCCTCAACTGTCTATTATGGAGGAAAAACTATTTCTAAAAGGAACATGGAAGCCAAGGATTAGAGTAAGAGAGAGAAGATCATTTGATATTTCAAATGTGTCTTACCTCAGACTCCGTTCCTCCTACTTGGTCATGCCCATGACCTTGCTATTTATTCCCAGAGGACTGACAATACCAACAGTCAAAATGTGGAATCATTAGTCAGTTAAGTTGACTGTGACAAAAAGTAAAGGACCAAATCTCAATGATAAGGGAGCAGGGGGTAACTTCCATCAGTTATTACTATTTCAACTATAGGAAACAATTTGACCCAATATTGGACTAGTTTGCATAGAGAAATCTGACATGCTTCAAGAAATCTATTTGAATGCTATGTGTCTTATATTCTGCAAAGTACTGAAAGAGTAGAAATTCTGAGAAAACATCAAGCTGCAAACTCAGAAAATATAACCATATGAGTTTATTCTTGAAGTGATTTCATTTTCCCAAATCAAAATAGATGGCATGTCTTCCAATGCAATTACTGACTCATAGCCTCAGGAGAATTTCCTCTAAAGTATTAGCTGTATATGTTTTCATGCTTCCCACTTCCTGGCCAACACTGCTTCACATTCCGTACTCCACCATATTTCACCTAAACGCTTCTACAGTGTTCTTTCCCCAAGACTCATTGATAAAGTTCTCCAGTCCTGTGAGTTTCCAGAATTATCTCTCTCTGCTAAAACCCCTTTCTCATTCTCATTAATTTCTTAGAATCTTCTGATGACCTCTGTGAGAATAAATCCAGGGAAACATGAATACTGTGTGCCCCAGAAATGGTACCAACAGGAAACTAGCCCTAAAGAACTGATCAGGAGAAATGGTCTCTGGGAAACCAAGACTACCTCATTTCCAAAAGTGGAAGCCCCTTTTCTGTGAAGCCTACTCTCAGATCCTCGAAAGGACAAAGAGTAAAACTCATCTTCATCCTTCTCTCCCACCATGAAAGATTTAAAGACAGCTTTGGTGAAGAATATCAACTCAATATATAAATACATGCATATATATGAAATGTGTTTTTATGTGTGGAAAACTTCTTGTTTCTGAGAATCTTCCATTCTCTCCCCCATTCCCCATAAAATAAGAATTCTCAAACCCTTCTCTGGGCAAAGTTTCCTCTACTGGTGGGAAGGTCAATTTTTGCAATTTTTGGTGTGACTCTCAGAACTGAATGTGACCATTCATATGAATGACCCTCTTCCATGGATTAACTGTTGCACAGATAAGGCCATCCCTTGGGCAAAATTCCCAACTCCTTGATGATTTCATAGAATATTACTTTAATATTACTTTACTTCTTATCACTTTACTTATTGGCCTAGAAAACCTTCATCTAACATCTTCTTGGGTTTTGCGAGGCAGAAGTCTTCCAACTCCAATGATCATTTTGCAGACAATGTGTAAGTTATGCCCATTATACTCACCATCCTTTCAAGGGATGTCCACCTGGGATAATAAATATATTTGCTATTTTGGAGAAAGTCCTTAGAAATACATGTAGGTGTTCACATGGCACCATCATCTTTGGCTTTCTCCTCCAGAAACGGTGAGTAATGCATGAGTTTGTTGGTAGGATAACAGTAGCTCAGCCTGAGTCTCCCTTCCTGCCCAGGGTCTTAGAAGTTTACACAAATTGAAACTCCCCCTTCAGGCATTCAAACTAAATAGACCGCGATTTTCTCAGAGCCAAGCTGCCAAGATATGGCTGGGCTCGCATGAGACACTTTTTCTTTACCCAGCACGATGGCCCTACCGCAAGGAAGCAGGGGAAAGAATGCTAAACCGGAAGTGGGGAAACCCACTTTCTTTCTTGCCCAGCTTATTCACTACTTCAAATGTCATTTGACAGTAAGTTCCTTACTGTCATCTTGGATACAATCTCTGATGTGTAAAATGAAGTTGGACTAAAGGATTTCTAAGGGCTCTTCCAGCTCTAAATTTCTTTTATACTATATAACAATGTAAATATGTAATGAGAACTGGTTGTATGTACTGTGGACTGGTGTTAGAGTGGCGTGAAATTGCTTGCATCATGTAACCCCAAGACCATTTTCACAACCACATGTGATCTAGTGGGTCTGAGGTTGATCTTAACCCACCCTGAGGCCTCTTCAGAAGCAGAGACATGGTCCTCAGGATGAAATCCTATCTGGGTTTTCATTTCTTCTATGAGATCTAATAATGTATCAAAGAGAACTAAATTAATATTAACATGGAATAAAATGGGACTTTATTCACTGACTGAAAGCCCTTCACAGACCAGGGGGTTCCATGGCTGAGCCATGGGTAAGCTGGATATTCTACTGGAGTTGTACTTCTTATATATATCTATTACATATAACTTATGTATTGTGTGAAAAAAAGAAAGAATCTCCTCAATTGAGACAAATTAGAGGAGGTGGATGAGCTTACTAATATGGAAAGCGAGAAGCATTTTCTGTAACAGCCTAATTGCTTTCGGGATTCTGGCTTTCTCCTTAAAACTTTAGTTTGGAGGTTCAAAAAATCAGCCAGAGATGTGTATACAATTTTTGAGATCATTTCAAAATGAAAATTTGGGATCTTTATTCAAAAAGGAGGGAAAAGGTGTCATTAGGTAATGTTTCCAGGGAAGCCATTTTTCTAAAATGCTTTAACTCTTCATACACATTAGTTTCATGTCTCTGATTTTAATGTTTTGAAGACTTTGTTCTTCTCAACCATCTCAACCAGGTTCAAAGAAAAATGAGGCAGATGTACTCAGGCTTCCAGTGCACCTCGTGTCCCTACACAGATACAGCCTTCCAACTATCACCTTCCCCGTGACTCTTTCACAATGGATGGGCCTATGCTGCCATATCATGTCACCCAAAGCCCACAGTTTATCTGGGGTTCACTCTTGCTGTTGTACTTTCTGTGGGTGTGAACAAATGTATAAGGAATGTATCCACAATTATACTATCAGAGAGTGTAGGTTCACTACACTAAACATGCTCTGTGCTCTTCATCCCTCCTGCTCCCCTCAACCCTGGCAACCACAATCTTTTACTCCCTCCATAGTTTTGCCTTTTCCAGAATGCCATAGAATCGGAATCATACCCTATGTAGCCTTTTCAGATGGACTGTATTCACTTAGTAAAATGCATACAAGATTCCCCTATCTCTTCCTGGCCTCATACCTCCTTTCTTTTAGCAGCAAATCATATTCCACTGTTTGGATGTAACACCATTTTATTCCTTCACTTATTGAAGGACATGCTGCTTACTTCAGAGTTTTGGCGATTATGAATAAACTTCTATAAAACCCCTGTGTACAGTGTGTGTGTGGACATAAGTTTTCAAACCCTTTGGATAAATATTAAGGAAGCCACTGCTGGATCATACAGTAAGAGTGTGTTTAGTTGTGTAAGAAACGGCCAAACCACTTAATTGAAATGTCCAGTTATACACTTTCTTTTTGTAGTAATTTCCTGACAGTATTTACTTTGCTGCCTATCAAAGCCCCAGCTAGTCCAAAGCAGGCGCAGGTCCCACAGGTGGCCCTGCCAACTGCTCAGCTCACAGCTGTGACCCAGAGCCTGAGCCTGCATGTGTCCCCACCTGTGTCCTCCTGCCCCGCGTATCTCTCTGCTCAGGCACTGTTCCTCCCAACTATGGGACTCACTTATCCAAGGATAAAATTAGTATTAATTTCAAGACAGTGATGTCACAGCATTAAACCAAGGGCAGGGTTCCTTGGGAGAGCAGGGGGTGTGTAACTGCATGGGTCACATGCTCAAGAAGCTGGCTCTGCTCCCAGCTTCAGGGAGTCTGCCCATTTAGCTCCATCTGAATTTTCAGGGGCCCAGTCCTTCCTATCAATGCCCTTTCATCAACACAAAAACCAGTGCAGGCTAGAATTCAATTTGTGCTGGAATCCTTACACATGCAAGTTTCAACTTTGGGTTTGGGGTCAGCAGTCTTTGTCTCCAGCTACAACAGAGATGGGGATTTTTAGGGTAGTCATGGAAGCTTTCTGCTCCCTTTCCCAAACTGGGCATGATGTTATAAAATCATGAGTAATAGATTCATTCAAAATGCAAGGAAAAGCAATGATTTTCATGGAACAGAATGAAAATTTCCATGAGCTCTTCCACACAAGGTGCTATTTAGAAATGACTGAAATAGATACTTTTCTCAGTGATATATGTCAACACATTGTACAAATTGATCAAGAAAATCATTCAGATTTTGTGATTCTATAGGGTCTCTATATCAGGTGCTCAGAGGATAAGCTCTCATGTCACCTCAGATTCACTAACTTTGGAATGTATGCTCTAAAATCTTCCCATTATTCATGCATAAAATAAAAGTACTTATTTACAGGGTATTACATTACTGAAATAGAAAATATATGTAATAAGACAAGTGGAGTGCCTGACCCTCAATAAAATTATTTTCTTATATTTGTATTTCCCAGAGTGAAAAAGCAGAACAGAAACTCAAAAAACATACACGTTCTCCTTACTATTCTTTGAAAATAAAACCATCTACAGTAACTAAAAAATTCAGTCATCTCTTTCTATTTGTTGAAGACCATCTAATTTTTAGAACCTTTTCCATTTGACTACTTACAAATAATTTATATGCTAGCTGCCAGATGATCTGGTTTCCCAGGGCATTGGATATGGGTGTCTCGGTCACTTGCTCCAATGGTTCCATGGTAGAGCTTTTTACCTACAAAGGACTTTCTGGGAAAGAAAAGGGCAAGAAATGCGAGTGAAGTGACAGCCCTGAGAGGTCTAATTTTAGGAGGGGAAAAAAGTGCTGTAACATAAATCTGAAAATCTGAAAAATGGAAAGCCTGCTTTGGGGATAAATGCCCACCCCAGGGAGGGCTGGGGTGCAGGCCCAGCTGCAGTTTGGGTGCAGGCTGCAGATCACCAGGGAGCACTGTGCCTGCGCCGCACACAGGTAGGTGGCTGAGTCTTCCAGTTGGGAGGCCGTGATGTGGAGGGTGCTGGACCGTTCCTTAGCATTCACTGTGCAGTTTAGCCTTCCACTCTGCTTCATCCCCGAAGCTATGTAAAACAGTGAGGTGAGGCCGCCGCCCCGGGGGTTCTGTCGGAACCACTGCACATTTTTCACTGTGCTAGAAAAATTGCACTTCAGAGTAGAGCTGGCTCCCTCCGGGAGGCACAGGGCTGAAGGGCTTTGCTCCACCTCCAGCCCTCTCACCCCTGTGTGGGAAGAGAGAAACAAACAAGAGTGATGTCTCTAGGGGGTCATTGATGCAGTTTCCAAACTTGTAAAATATCCTGAGACACGCCCCTGAGGATGTAGGACCCTCTAGGAGCTCAGTGTCAGCTCCCCCGACCACGGTGGGCTGTGGACCCCATCCGAGTACCCTGAGAAAATCCACACTCACAGCAAACATGGACCCACAGAAGCCCCAGAAGAGCTCGCCAGCGTCTCTTCATGATTCCTTGTCTAGTTGATGAGTTACCCTCTGCCTACTGTGCAGAGTGTGGAATCTTGGATTCAGAGAAATTGTGTCTTACAGTCATACCGTTCCAACAGAATCACTGAGCACCAATCACACCTCAGCTCTGTCATTTATGGACCTCGAGACTCCACCCACAGTGACCCAGGACACTGCACAGTAATCTCTCCAAAATTGTGCTTGCCAACAGTGCAGGGAGGTAGATGCCTCTATATTTCCAATATAGGAGGATAAGAGGGGTTTTTTTCTTGAAACACTTTATGTAAGAAATGTGTGGGTTAGTGTGTGTGAGGAAAGGTAAATGATATTTCTAGAAGAGTCAGGGCCCAATGCGGGTTACATAAAACCTTGAAGAATCATAGCGAAGAGTGTCTCCATCCCCCAATTTGCACAGTTTGACAGACAATGTGAGAATTCGATTATATGAAAATACTGATAAAGGAAAACAAACTGACAGCGTGCATTATGTATTGCTGAAGTAACCACAATTTCTTGAAATCAAGACAGTTCTAGAAACCAAGACAGACAGTCACCATCTGCGTTGATTATTACTGCAATCAGAATGTGGTTCGCAAAAAATAAGATGTCTGCATACTGTCCTCTAACTTTCACCTCTCCACTCCTCCTTTGCAATTCATGGACCCTGCTCACCCACACAGCTGAGTCTGTCCAGGCCACATGTTGCTGGTCACAGTCAATATTGTCCTCTCCCTTTCCTTCTCTTTTTCTTCCTTATTTTTTCCTTTCTTCTTCTCTTCAGTCTTGTTCCCTCCACTCTCAGCAGAGATACATAAAAAGGTAAGATACCTGGAATTTTGAAATAATTTCAAGACCAGTAAGTTCGGGGGATTTTATTCATAACAATTGACAACAGATAATGGGATGTTTTCTGTTGAGTGTCCATGCTCACAATGCCCAGAAATAATCCTATCCTGCTACCTGTGAAGAATTATCTGCATAATGAATTTCTAGAGACATGGCCTCCAGGTGTCTGAAGTTGATAGGCAACAGCAGAACTGAAAACCTGAAACGAACTTTACATAAACCCTGCCGCCCCCTTCCCCAACCTTTGCTATCTATAATCGGACTGGCTCACATGATTTCTGTCCTCTCTTTAACTGTTCAACCCTTGCACCATCAGTCTTTGTTTCTTTTAAGGTCTAGAGTGCCCCCTAGAGGACTGAAGAGGTCAGCAAAGACCACTTCAGACCAAGCCATTCAGCAGAAACAACCCCCAACCCCATTCATTCCAAACTTTCTGATGAAGGCAATGCAGATGGTCAGAAAAGAAGATAACTGCTTAGATTGAATGGGGATTACAAGTGAACCAAATCCTACTTTTAAAATGGAATTGCATGGAAATTGATATCAGAAAATAATTTGGTAAATCTCACCTTGTGCTCTTTGATTTCATTACCTTAGTTCAAAAGAAATCCGTAAATACTTATTGAGCCTTTAGTTTCAATGGGGTAATTTACTAGATCTAATAATTTATAAAAGAGTAATGAAATATTATTCAACAATTTAAAGGTATGAAATCTCGCCATTTGCAACGACATGGATGAAGCTGGAGAGTATAATATTGAGGGAAACAAGTCAATCAGAGAAAGACAAATACTATATGATTTCACTCATGTGGAATTTAAGAAACAAACCATAAGGAAAGAGAAAAAATAAGACAGAGAGAGATAAGTCAAGAAACGGACACTTAATTAAACAGAACAAACTGATGGTTACCAGAGGGAGAGGGCTGGGGATTGGTTAAATAAGTGAGGAGATGAAGGAGTGCCCTTGTCCTGATGAGCACTGGTGTTCTGTGGAAGTGTTGAATCACTGTATTGTACACCTGAAACTACTATAACACTGTATATTAACTAACTGGAATTTAAATAAAAGTGGTGAGTGGATAAATGAATTTTTTAAAATAATACATAAAAGTGGATAATATACTAGTTTACAGTCTACAGGGGAGGCAAAAATGTATATAACTAATAGAATCAATGAGTAGGACCCTAAGGAGGAGTGAAAGGTAAAAACTATCTGATCCCAGAGGAGGTAGAAAAGCTTATACTTTGGGTCATTTTACAAAATCTTATGAGGAATGTGATCATTTTCTCTTTTCCCCTTTTTGGTGAAACAATAGAAAAGAATACGCATAAACCTTTATGATGGCTTTTATGACTTTTATTACTTCTAACAATAGGAGGGATTTTGAATATATGAATTATTAAAAGTAATAAAACATTACCTATAGACTAAAATCCCTTTTATTACCACTCCCAATTCTGACCCTTTTGTCACTTATTACCCTAAGTCGTTCTTCATCTTGTACAATTGGAGTTGATGTTTCAAGGTGTTTTACTAGATTTCAATAACCAGGAAATGGACAGTATTTTATTTATACTTTGTTATAATACAAATAAACATTTTTGGTATACCTTTCTGTAACTTCCTTTATAAACTCAATAGTAAATTTTGTAGGTCTTAGTATATTAACCCATATACATCCCTTATACCGCTATATTCCATATTGTGGATAGACTTCCATTTATACATCCTTTACTCTCCTGAGTAATAGTTAAGATGATTTTTTTAAATATGAATACTACACTGCAATAAAATGTTTTAAGCATTCCTCACTATGAACACATGTTTTTCTAGGAGCAGAGACTAGGAAGAACTGAAGGAACAAGCCATGAGCCTACTAGGTGAAAATTACTCCAGGAAAAGGAAAGTCAGGGACAAAGGGTCTGAGGAAGAATGGGGAGAACTTATGTTCTGATTACTGTGTTGGATGGTTTTCTTTTTCTATTATTTTTCTTAATGTGCATTGCAACTGTAGTTTATCAGCTCATTTGACAAACTCTGAAATTACTGTCCTGATAGGAACATAGGGACAGTTTGCTCCAGCTAGACACTGAGACTTTCTAAATATAGTAAATCAGCAAGAGAAAAAGCACACCCAAGGAAAAGGAGTGGTATATAAGAGGAAAAAATGTTACAAAATAAAATTAGACATAGAAATATTGTACACACTTGCACAAGCACAAACATACACAATGTAAGGATACTTGTCATTAGAACAGAAAGAAAATTCTACCAGTGCAACAGAAGACAGCCTAGAAAAATGAAGAAGGAAGCAAAAGCATATGGAGCAAAACCAAAATATTAGAAATGACTTCAAATACATCAATAATCAAAACATTGATAAAAAGAAATTATTGGATCGAATCAAAATTTTAAAATCTTGCTACATATTGCTTTGGAGACAAACCTAAAAGAAAACAGCCCAGAAAGATGAGCAGATAGGATGGGATTTTACTGCTGCCTCTGTGTGCAAAGACTAAAGACCCCTCTTCACCTGCCAAACCCACCACAGCCACCACAGAGATCCCAAGGAATGTCAGTTCTGCTGAAGAAGAAGTCAAAGCTGTCTGAGAGAACACCTGGCTAGCAAACTAAGGGAACTCTTGCAAAGGGAAGATCTAAGAAAGGAAAGACAGAGGTTAAAAAATTTAATATTCCAATAGAAAAGAGAACAGAAAAGAGAAGAAAACTGGGAGAAATGAAATACCAAGAAGAAATTGAGATTTACAGAAAAGGATGAAAGTAAAATTAAGCAAATTCCACATCTGATAGAGCACAGGATAAAAACAAGTGTGAATAACAGCTTCCACATTTTCATCAGTGGTCCCTCAAATCTCCATTCTTTCACAACTGGGAATGCTTTAAGAACAATTGAAAGTGCACAATTCTAATTCCTCTAAAAACACATTAAGAGAAGTTAAGAAACCATCATCAAAATTGTGTATAATCATTCTCTGCACAAGAAATCAAGTGCAAATTTGCATCAAGGGAAACTTCAACTCTCTTGTTTTTACTAGGAGGGTCAATTGTAGTATCTTATTAAATGAAATGTATCACAAAAAGCAATCTTGGAGTCATACCTACATATATAAATATCTTAAACTTTTTAACAATCTATCTTTTATATCATGTTTCAGTGCATTGTTTCCTAAATAAAAGTGTTCCTTTGTCTTAGATATCCCCCCAGGAACTATGTATGAAGGTCTAATATCCTAACAAAAGATCCCAAATAAATAACCTAACTTACAGCTCAAGGAACTAGGAAAAGAATAAAGTAAGCGCAAGGTCTACAGAAGGAGTGAAATAACAAAGATTACTGCAGAAATAGCAAAACAATAGAAAAAGTCACAAACTAAGAGTTTTTTGTTGTTTATTCTTTTAGAGAAAGAGAGTACATGCAAGCTGGGGTGGGGGGCAGAGGAAGAGGGAGAGAGATTATCTTAAGCCGGCTCTGAACTCAGCCCTGAGCCCAGCAAGGCTGAATCTCACAACCCTGAGATCATGACCTGAGCCCAGATCAAGAGGCGGACGCTTAATCCACTTAGCCACCCAGACACCCCTAAAATTTATTTTTTTGAAAAGAGAGCACTTGTGCATTATCAATGATGAGAAATCTAAAGTCCACAGAACAGAAGGAAAAATTAACACCGGGGACTACATCAAACTGAAAAGCTCAGTACAGTAAAAAAAACAATCAGCAGCATCAAAAGTCATCCTACAGAGTGGGAGAAAATATTTGCAAACCACATATATGATAAGGGGTTAATATCCAAACTATAAAAGGAACTCCTATAACAAAAGTTTTTTAAAAAACCACTAATAACAATAAAAAATTTTTAAAAATTAAAAAAACAAATAAAAATAAAAAACCACTACTAAGCCAATTAAAAGCGGTCTGAGGACTGGAATAGACATTTCTATAAATAGACATTCAAATGGCCAACAAGCATGTGAGAAAATACTCAATGTCACTGATCATCAGGAAAATGCAAATCAAAGCCCCAATGAAATATCACCTCGCACTGTCATGCAATTATGTGAAAATGGACATCCTATTATGTATTCCACTATTTAAAATGTTGGTCCTAGCCACAACTTAACAGTGACAGAAAAAAGAGCATACTTTAAACATGTGTAATCTTCTAGTGTCTTCTTAATAATGATTATCTCAATGTATTTACCACTACTTTTACAATAAATTCTCTGATATCATCCATACTTTATACATTAGAAAAATTGATGGCTATTATCAAAAACACAAAATGCAGGCATTGTCAAGAATGTGAAGAGATCGGAACACTTGGACATTCTTGGTGGG
This sequence comes from Leptonychotes weddellii, assembly GCF_054177405.1. Classification (NCBI taxonomy): domain Eukaryota; kingdom Metazoa; phylum Chordata; class Mammalia; order Carnivora; family Phocidae; genus Leptonychotes; species Leptonychotes weddellii. Next base: position 10,880 of record NW_027856514.1, read on the forward strand.
AATGCACAATGGTATAACCATGGAAAACAGTATAGAGGTTCTTCAAAAAGTTGAAAGCAGAACTACCATATGATCTAAAAATCCCACTTCTGAGTATTTATCAAAAAGAATTGAGGGGCCCCTGGATGGCTCAGTCAGTTAAACATCTGACTCTTGATACGGAATCAGGTCATATTCTCAGTGTCCTGAGGTGGAGCCTATGGTAGGCTCTGTGCTGAGCGTGGAGCCTGCTTAAGATTCTCTCTCTCCCTTTGGCCCTCTCCACCCCCAACTCACTCTCTCTTTCTCTCCCTCTCAAAAAAAAAAAAAGAGGGATGCCTGGGTGGCTCAGTCAGTTCAGTGTCTGCCTTTGGCTCAGGGGGTTATGATCTCAGGGTCCTGGGATCAAGCCCTACATCAGGCTCCTTGCTCAACGGGGAGTCTGCTTCTCCCTCTCCCTCTGCTGCCCCCTGTTTGTGCTTGTTCTTTCCCTGTGTATGTGTCAAATGGATGAATAAAATCTTTTTTAAAAATTTGAAATCAGGATCTTGAAGAGATATTAAGCACTCGTATGTTCATTGCAGCACTGTTCACAATAGCCAATTAGGAAAACAACTTGAATGTCCAACAACAGATGAATGGATAAAGAAAATGTGGTATATACATAAAATGTAGTACTATTCAGCCTTAAAAAGAAAAAAAAAAAAAAAAAGGAAATCCTGCAATATGCAAGCATGTGGATGAATCTTGAAGACATTATGCTAACTGAAATAAGCCAGTCACATTAAGACAAATAATGCATGATTCCTCTTAAATGTGGTATCTAAAATAGTCAAACACATAGAATCAAAGAGTGAATCAAAGAAGAGGTAGCCATGGGCTCTGGGGATGGGGACGTGGGGAGTTACTGATCCATGAGCAAGATGAAAGAATAGAGAGTTGCTGTAAAACATTGTATCCATAGCCGACAATCATGTATTGTACACTTAAAAATTTAAGAGGTTCTGGGGCGCCTGGGTGGCTCAGTCGTTAAGCGTCTGCCTTCGGCTCAGGTCATGATCCCAGGGTCCTGGGATCGAGCCCCACATCGGGCCCCATGCTCCGCGGGAAGCCTGCTTCTCCCTCTCCCACTCCCCCGCTTGTGTTCCCTCTCTTGCTGTGTCTCTCTCTGTCAGATAAATAAATAAATAAAATCTTTAAAAAAAAAATTTAAGAGGCTCTATCTCATGGTAAGTGTTCTTTACATGTTACACATTAAATTTAAAAAAAATAAGACACTGCAGGTCTCACCTGTTACAATGGCAAAAATCTAAAACACTAACACTACCAAATGCTGCTGTTAAAAACTCAGAAATAGCCCAGGTCAATCTAATGAATTTCACCAAAATAGTAATTAGTAAAAGTGTCATGTTGCACACATCAAAAAGGGAGCTCATGAACTGGGAGCACTGAAACCAAAATACAGAATGAGGCTAAGCGGTATATTGTTAGAAAGCAGTTTGTATAGTGAGGAGACCAGGAGTGTATCTTCTTCACAGTGGTTGGTTACAATATCAGAGTTGCTGTAAACGATATCAGAAATTGGTCAGTGGGTACCTCGCATCAAACTGTTTCTTAACAGTTCAAGTTTCGCTAATGATTTCCAGAGGCACAGCAAAAAAATGATGCAGGTCAAGGAGTCTTGCAAAATAAGCTAAATTAAGCGTTATTTGTCTGACTAAACTAGTTTTGTCTGCCCAGGGAATTTTCCTTTTTAAAAAATATTTATTTATTTATTTATTTATTTATTTATTTATTTTAGAGAGGGGAGGGACTGGCAGAGGAAGAGGGAGAGAGTGTCTTAAGCAGATGGCAATGAGCACTGAACACAGAGCATGCTGCAGGGCTCCGTCTCACGACCTGAGCCGAAACCAAGAATTAGAAGCTTAACCATCCGTGCCACCCAGGCACCCTGCCCAGGGAATTTTCAAGGCTGGTCTCTTTGTTTTTTATTTTACATCAGTAAGGATGTTCAGCAACAAGAAACCTCATTCGTGGCTGACGGGAATGCACAATGGTACGGCCACATTGGAACACAGGAGTATCTGCTTCCTACACAACTAAACATATTCCTACTGTGTGATCTAGCAATGACAATCCTTGGTGTTTACCCAAATCACTGGAAAACTTCTGCCTACACAAAAACTTGCACAAAATAGTTTATAGCAACGGGCGCCTGGGTGGCTCAGTTGGTTAAGCGACTGCCTTCGGCTCAGGTCATGATCCTGGAGTCCCTGGATCGAGTCCCGCATCGGGCTCCCTGCTCGGCAGGGAGTCTGCTTCTCCCTCTGACCCTCCTCCCTCTCATGCTCTCTGTCTCTCGTTGTCTCTCTCTCAAATAAATAAATAAAATCTTTAAAAAAAAAAAA
>NW_027856515.1:0-1964 GCF_054177405.1 Leptonychotes weddellii
CATCCACGTCGTTGCAAATGGCAAGATCTCATTCCTTTTGATGGCTGCATAATATTCCATTGTATATATATACCACATCTTCTTTATCCAGTCATCTGTCGATGGACATCTTGGCTCTTTCCACAGTTTGGCTATTGTGGACATTAAAAGTCAGCCAGCTTTTTATTATCACTGTGCTCTAGCAACTCTAAACAAAGTCAGTAATAAAGAAGTCCTCACTTGAGAGTCTTTTTTGGTTTAAGTTCTAAACAATTGGTGCAATTACTATAGATTTTTAATAATATTTATGTCAACTTTAGCATATTTGTATTACTTATTCATTATATTAGTTTTTCTATTGCTGCATAATAAGCTGCCACAAACTCAGTAGCTCAAAACAACATTCCCTTCTTGGTATATATCCAAAGGAAATGAAATCAGTATTTGGAAGACATATCTGCACCCTGTGTTCACTGAAGCACTATTCACAATAGCCAAGACACGGAACAACCTAAGGTTCTTTGATGGATGAATGGATAGAGAAAATGTGAGACAGACAGACACACACACCCCAGAATATTGTTCAACCATGAAAAACAAGGAAATCCTTCATCCGTGAACCATGGGCATTATCAATAGCATGGACATTATGCTAAGTGAAAGCAGCCAGACACAAAAAAGGCAATTGAGTTCACTGCATGAACTCAATTATACATAGAATCTAAACTAGTCAAACTCAGAAGCACAGAGTAGAAAGGTTGTTGTCAGGGGTTGGGGGATAGAGGAATTGGGGAGATGTTGGTCAAAGGGTACAAAGTTTCAGTTATGCAGAATGAGTAAGTTCTGGAGATCTAATGTCACAGCACTGTGACTATAGTGAAAAATACTGCATTGTATACTTGAAATTTGCTAAGAGGGTAAATCCTAAGTGTTCTTGCCACACACAAAAAAGTATGTGAGGGGGCCCCTGGGTGGCTCAGTCATTAAGCGTCTGCTTTTAGCTCAGGTCATGGTCCCAGGTCCTGGGATTGAGCCCCGCATCGGGCTCCCTGCTCAGCGGGAAGCCTGCTTCTCCCTCTCCCACTCCCCCTGCTTGTGTTCCCTCTGTTGCTGTGTCTCTCTTTGTCAAATAAATAAATAAAATCTTAAAAAAAAAAAGTATGTGAGATGGGATGGATATGTTAATTAGCTTGTGGTGATCATATCCCAGTATATACATATATCAAAACATCAAGCTGTCTCAACATCTTAAGTATATACAATTTTACTTGTCAGTTATGCCTCAATAAAGCTAACAAACAAACAAAAAACCCAGCACCCATTTATTAGCTCCCAGCTATGTAGATCCAGCACAGTGTGGCTCAGCTGCTTTTCTGCTCCAGGTCCCAAGACAGAAGTCAAACTGTCAGCCAGCCTGAGTCTTTGGCTCCTAAGGCCACTCACGTTCTTTGCCCTGTGGCCCCCTCCATCCTCAAGCCAGCAGCAAAGCATCAGAAATTTCTCCTGCTTCACATCTTGGATTTCTTATGTCTCTGACCTCCACAGCCAGATTTAAAGGGCTCATGTGATTAGGCCAAGCCACCTGGATAATCTCCCTACAAGATCAACTGATTTGAGACCTTAACTACATCCACAGAGTCCCTCACAACAGTGCCTAGATGAGTGTTTCACTGAATAACGGGAGAAGATGCCTCTGCACCCAGGGGCTGGAACGTGGGGGTCATCTTAGAGTTCTGCCCACCATAGTCCTTAATAAACTTTCTGTACCAGGGAACATTAATTCAGAGAACTTCCAACTATACAGTTGGCCCTGGGTTAGCCTGGACTCAGCTATACCCATTCCTTTTTTTTTTTATTCTTATGTTAATCCCCATACATTACATCATTAGTTTTAGATGAAGTGTTCCATGATTCATTGTTTGTGCATAACACCCAGTGCTTCATGCAGAATGTGCCCTCCTCAATACCCACCACCAGGCTAACCC
>NW_027856516.1:0-258 GCF_054177405.1 Leptonychotes weddellii
AGAGAAGATAGTAGGAAGGGAAAAATGAAGTGGGGGGAATCAGATGGGGAGATGAACCATGAGAGACTATGGACTCTGAGAAACAAACTGAGGGCTCTAGAGGGGAGGGGGTGGGGGGATGGGTTGGCCTGGTGGTGGGTATTAAGAAGGGCACGTTCTGCATGGAGCACTGGGTGTTATGCACAAACAATGAATCATGGAACACTGCATCAAAAACTAATGATGTAATGTATGGTGATTAACATAACATAATAAAAT
>NW_027856517.1:0-258 GCF_054177405.1 Leptonychotes weddellii
AGGAGTATGACCTGTATTGTCACACAGGGCCCTGTGCTCAGAAGGGCCCCATGATTGGTTTAATGCTCTGCTAATGCTGCTCCCAATAATTTTTTTTAAAGATTTTTTGTTTATTTATTTCCGGGGGGCAGAGTGCAAGCACAAGCAGGGGGAGAGGAGCAGAGGAAGAAGCAGGCTCCCCAGTGATCAGGGAGCCTGACGTGGGGCTCGATCCCAGGACCTTGAGATCATGACCTGAGCTGGAAGGCAGATGCTTAA
>NW_027856518.1:0-258 GCF_054177405.1 Leptonychotes weddellii
AAAATTTATCCTAAAATTATTATGGACTCTCAGGGACGTAAAGAACGAAAATAATCTGGAAAAAAAAAAAGTTGGAGGTCTCACACTTCCTGATTTTAAAACTTACTACAAAGCTACAATAATCAAAACAGTGTAGCATTGGCATAAAGACAGACCTTTAGATCAATGAAATCGAACAGAGAACCCAGAAATAAAGCTTTGCACAGGGCGCCTGGGTGGCTCAGTTGGTTAAGCGACTGCCTTCGGCTCAGGTCATGA
>NW_027856519.1:0-258 GCF_054177405.1 Leptonychotes weddellii
CAGAGGGAGGCTCTGAGTCCTAAAACAGCAAGGCACTGAATTCTGCCAACAACCTGAGCGGCTTGGAAGCAGACCTTTCCGCCCAGAGAACCCAGCCCTATCTAACACCTTGATTTCAGCCTCGCAGAGGATACAGCTAAACCATGCCTGGACTCCTGACCCACAGAACCAATGATAGGACAAATGTGTGTGTGTGTGTATGTGTGTGTATGTGCTTAAGATTTTATTTATTTGACAGAGAGAGGTGGGGATGGGGGA
>NW_027856520.1:0-258 GCF_054177405.1 Leptonychotes weddellii
CCCGGGACTCCAGGATCATGACCTGAGCCGAAGGCAGTCGCTTAACCAACTGAGCCACTCAGGCGCCCCTCTTTTACCCATTTTTAATTGGATTGTTGTTTGTTTTGATATTGAATTGTATGAGTTCTTTACATATTTTGAATATTAACTCCTTATCCTATATATGTTTTGCAAATATTTTCTCCTATTTGCTTTTTTTAAAAGATTTTATTTATTTACTTTAGAGAGAGCACATGCGAGTGGGGGGAGGGGCAGAGG
>NW_027856521.1:0-258 GCF_054177405.1 Leptonychotes weddellii
ATTCCTAATTAACACTTGTAGCTCCTGCATCAACACACAGAGGCACCATCTTTCCTCTCCCTGGATCTCTAGGATCATGGTATCCTGAGCTGGATAAACCCATGTTTTGACACTAAAGATGGATAGCTGTGCGAAGTCTCCTCAGCACATGGCTAGGAATGCTCTTTCCTCCAAAGCAGAGACTGGCTGGAGTTCTGGCGTCCGTGGTTTAGTAGAGTGTGTGAACAGGTCGACCCTTCTGCATCTGCTCAGTTAGGG
>NW_027856522.1:0-258 GCF_054177405.1 Leptonychotes weddellii
TCTTCATCTGCACAGTGAGGAGGCTCCCAGAATTTTTCAGTGTTTATCTTCTTGGACGTTCTTGACTGCTCTCAGGCACACGGCTGCTCATTCTTCCCTTCAACAGAGCAGGTGCACAGGGCTTGTGCTGTGTTTTGATGCCCACAGGTCATCTTCTTTCAATGATGTCTCTGTGGTTTTCCTCGGTGAAATAGCCCTACCCTCCCTCCCACCCAGTACACGTGGTTTGGGTGGGTTCAACACCTCCACGCAGCTCAA
>NW_027856523.1:0-258 GCF_054177405.1 Leptonychotes weddellii
GGCAGCTATAAGATCATTTTACAAAGGTGTTTTTATCAGGGCGCCTGGGTGGCTCAGTCGGTTAAGCGGCTGCCTTCGGCTCAGGTCATGATCCCAGGGTCCTGGGATCGAGCCCCACGTCAGGCTCCCTGCTCAGTGGAGAGCTTGCTTCTTCCTCTCCCTCTCCCTGCTGTTCTGCCTACTTGTGCTCTCTCTCTCTGTCAAATAAATAAAATCTTTAAAAAAAAAAAAGTGTTTTTATCAGTTTTTTTTAAGAAA
>NW_027856524.1:0-258 GCF_054177405.1 Leptonychotes weddellii
AAGCTGTCTTGTGTTCAAACTCTGGGTAATACAAAGAACATTAACTTATCAGACAATGATAAAGTAGAATAAATTTGGACAGGGGCTGAAAACAAATAGCTAAAAGCATGCAGAAGTCCATAAGCCAGGAAGCCAGACTCAGATCCTAAAAAGCTCTGTGAATGGGAGGGGCAATTAATTCAACATTCTGGTGATCTAAGAGTTAACACCCCTGGGTGGCTCAGATGGTTAAGCGTCTGCCTTCGGCTCGGGTCAAGA
>NW_027856525.1:0-258 GCF_054177405.1 Leptonychotes weddellii
CTGTCCAGCCTCAGGGCCCATTCAGAGTTGAGCAGAAGCAGCCACAGGAGGCCCAAGTCCCTGAAGCTGTCCAGAGGGAAAATTGATACATGCATATAGGAGTCTTACATCCTGGATTTTCCGGGGCCAGTTTTAGATTAGATAATGAGTCCTAATCTAGTTTGCAAAGCATCATCATGACAAATCTTTATGAAGATTTAATTGAGATATTAATTTTTGCAATAAAAGAATGGAAATAACTGTACTGTATAACAAAAG
>NW_027856526.1:0-1964 GCF_054177405.1 Leptonychotes weddellii
AAAAAAAAAAAAAAGAAGAAATCCTAGAGGTTGTCTAGGAAACACTTCTGGTTCAAGGTAGAAAAATATGACAATATCCCTTTACACATTTTGCTTGTGTTTGAAATAAGAGGTATTTCTTTTAGGTCCTGAGAAAGGCTTATAAGATGTTTTCCCTTGGGCTAAGTAGAACCAAAGCTCCTATTTCTACTGAGGTTAAAATAAAATTAAGTTTAAAGCTCTTAGTACTTACTGAATCTTTTCAAGTGAACTGTTAGCTTTGATTTAAGGAAAAGGTAGACACATTTTCACACGTCATCGGCATCACCACCTCCACAAGAGACATCTGCAGCTCCTCCCTGACTCCATGTCATATGGTCACCATTAGAGCTCACCCCAATTGAAAATCCATTTCTCAGACTAAGAGGGCTACTAAATCATCTAGGAGAATATAGCTATCAGGACTTAGAGCCTCACCATGAAAGAATCCTTACAGTCAAGTGGTTAGTGTGTTATCCTTAAGCTCAAATGTTCTCCTTTTTCATTCTGTTATTTTTTTTAAACCATAAATATATTTATAGATACTAAATGGCATTCTACATGAGATTCTAAAACTTAAAGCATTTCTAATTTCGCTATTTTAAGTCAATAGAGTGTGTGTGTATGTGTGTCATAGTAGCAACTGTAGATTTTCCATGTGATCAGAACTTTTCCAGCCCAGTTTTCAACTAATAACAGGGTAGCAGAAAGTGAAACCAGGCTGGTAAACCACTAACTCAAAATTCTTGAAGGTAGAAAAGGCAAGGAAACAAAGGATGAGTGTTCCCATACATAGACCACGTTCCATCCCTTTGGGTGATACTCACACTTGGGTAAATATTATAAATAAAACTCTAACCTTAGACATTTTGGGCAACATTCAGAGAAACAGATGCATGTAAAAACCCGAAAGTACTGATTTTTAATGCAACAGAAGCTGGTCAAGATGAGACGCAATAAAGGTGAGCAATACATATTGAGACTTCTCAAAGGGTATAAGAGTATAAAAGGTGAGTCAAAAGGGGTGCCTAGAAAAGAACAGGCTGAGGAAAGAAGGATGGGGAGCATTAATCAGTGAAAGAGATTGAAGATTGAAGAAAGAATAATGTATCTAAGGAATGATTCCAAATCATTTCGAATCTAAAATCCCAGGCAGGCATTAAGTACATAATGTGCCCATGGAAATCAGTTTTGAGTTGAACTCATGAGTTATTTCTGAAATGTATCCAAGAAATGTATTTTCCTTAAGGATGAGGGAATTCATACCATAAATGAAGGGGGTGGGGGGCAGAATGTTTATACTAGGTCATAAAGCTCTACCATGAGTCGTCTCCATGTGCCTTTGTGGGTCTTTGGTTCTTGCCCTGAGAATCCTCACACTACAGAAAAGTGGAATTTTCATTGTAAATGTCTGGCTGGTGAATGATATGTGGATGTGGCACCAGGTTTGTTCCTATTCATTGGGAAAAGGAAGAGCAAAATACAGAAAACTGACCACTGAGATTCTGATTTAGGCTTTAAGGAAAGTGTGGCAAGAGCATTCTCATCCTTCCCTTTGGGGCTAATCAAATCACAAAAGCTGCAATGTTGCCTTGATTTAGATGAAAGGAATAAATCTGCTTCCTCCACCATGTTTTGTGCACCATGAGGTCATTTCCAGCCCATCTGTGAAAACTGTAATACTGATTCCTATTTTGTAAAGTTAAAAATACATATACCAATGATCCAATGATTCTACTTCTACAGAATCTCTAGCACATATGCACCAGGGAATAGGAATAAGAATGCTGATAGCGGGGGGCGGAGCAAGATGGCAGAGGAGTAGGAGACCTGGATTTCGTCTCCTCCCAGGAATTCAGCTGGATAGGGATCAAACCATTCTGAACACCTACAAACTCAACAGGAGATCGAAGAAAAGAATAGCAACAACTCTCTGAACAGAAAAG
>NW_027856527.1:0-258 GCF_054177405.1 Leptonychotes weddellii
ATTAGCTACAGGACCCCACCAGGGACACTTAAAATGTCATCTGAGTGGGGGAGGGTAGTATATTGGCCTTTACTTCCCATAGAAACATCTTAGGAAAGAAATGTTTAGTGTTTTTGAAATATCTTTTGCATATTAGTGCATGCCTTTTAACATATCCCTCTGACAAAAAGAAAACAAAACAAAAATAAAGTAAAAAAAAATATCTACAGCTTCCATCATGAATCTACAATTAGTTGCAACTAACAGTTTGTTCCTACA
>NW_027856528.1:0-258 GCF_054177405.1 Leptonychotes weddellii
CTGGGCCTCAGTATCTTACAGATATCAGATATCTCAAATGCAACATAATCAGGTCTTATCTCGGGGCACCTGGGTGGCTCAGTTGGTTAAGCGACTGCCTTCAGCTCAGGTCATGATCCTGGAGTCCCGGGATCGAGTCCCGCATCGGGCTCCCTGCTCAGCAGGGAGTCTGCTTCTCCCTCTGACCCTCCCCCCTCTCATGCTCTCTCTCTCTCATTCTCTCTCTCAAATAAATAAATAAAATCTTTAAAAAAAAAA
>NW_027856529.1:0-258 GCF_054177405.1 Leptonychotes weddellii
ATAGTTTTACTTTTTCTTTTCCAAACCGAATGCTTTTTATTTCATTTTCTTGTCTCATCGTCCTGGCTAGAACCTCCAGAACAATACTGGATAGAAGTGATGAGAGTGGGGGCGCCTGGGTGGCTCAGTCGTTGGGCGTCTGCCTTCAGCTCGGGTCGTGGTCCCGGGGTCCTGGGATCGAGCCCCGCGTCGGGCTCCCTGCTCCGCGGGGAGCCTGCTTCTCCCTCTCCCACTCCTCCTGCTTGTGTTCCCTCTCTC
>NW_027856530.1:0-258 GCF_054177405.1 Leptonychotes weddellii
AATCATGGAACACTTCATCTAAAACTAATGATGTAATGTATGGGGATTAACATAAGAATAAAAAAAAAAAAAAAAGAGATATTGCTCCTGAATACAACTCCTCTTCATTACAACAGAATACACTGATCAAGGATGGCACATAGACACATAACTAGATGGAATCATTTCCAGGTTAGGAAGTATGACAACTAATTTTACTGTTTAGTTTAAACTAAAATTTACTGTTAGTTTTTCTTTTTGGGAATGGAAAAAAGTGAT
>NW_027856531.1:0-258 GCF_054177405.1 Leptonychotes weddellii
AATATGCCACATTAGGGCAGGCTTCCCTGAGCTCCAATATTTTATTTTTCTTTTGGAGCTAAAGATGGTCTTTTTTTGGTCTATTTGCTCAGTTTTCTATTTATCATTTATTCAACCTCAAAACTCTGCCAATTATCTAAATTTCTTCTCAAGAGGTTCAGATGCATTAGCCATCCTATCAGTTTTATTTTCTGGAAGGGCTGTCTCCTGAGGACTGTTCACCTGCTCCTATGGGCACTGCTTGCTTGAAGCACCCAG
>NW_027856532.1:0-258 GCF_054177405.1 Leptonychotes weddellii
ATAAATCTGCGGCAGAAGTCACAGTCTCTTGAGTCTTTCTTATTTTGGGGGATCCTTCCCCTAGTCATTCTGTTGAGGGGTGGTTGAGGGAATGTACAGAGTCCAAATTAGTGACCATGACCCAAGCAAGATGCACCTGTTTTATAGGAACCGTAGGGTTGCTGGCCTCTTGTTCTCCAGCCTGTCTTCTGGGGGAGGGTCCTGCCGTGCTGTTACTCAGGCAACCCTGTTTGGGCAGTTGCCCTGCCCCCTGTGGCG
>NW_027856533.1:0-258 GCF_054177405.1 Leptonychotes weddellii
GGGCGGCTGTTTCATTTTCTTCTCATTCGAGTGTTCACTGGGGAAGCACCTGTGATGTTCTTCGAGAACGTTTTCCTTTGCATTCATAACTGGGCTAATTGTTTGGCACAAGAGGCCTAGCTTTCGGCCTGTCTTGGGTTTCGACAGGCGTTCCTCACGAAGCTTAATCATCTCTGGTTGCGATGGAAAGTGAGAGATGTGTGACTCTTCCTTTCACTTGAACACTTAGAGGCCATGGTAGGGTTATCAGTTGTGCTA
>NW_027856535.1:0-258 GCF_054177405.1 Leptonychotes weddellii
ATTTATTGAGCACTTAGGATGTGCCACATAGTTCTAAGTATTTTGTCCCAGCAAACATCTTTTTTTTTTTTTTTTTAAAGATTTTATTTATTTATCTGAGAGAGAGAATGAGATAGAGAGAGAGAGCATGAGAGGGGGGAGGGTCAGAGGGAGAAGCAGACTCCCTGCCGAGCAGGGAGCCCGATGCGGGACTCGATCCAGGGACTCCAGGATCATGACCTGAGCCGAAGGCAGTCGCTTAACCAACTGAGCCACCCA
>NW_027856536.1:0-258 GCF_054177405.1 Leptonychotes weddellii
CCTTTCCATTTTCTGTTCTCAGGTTGTTTTATTTATTTATTTTTTTAAAGACTCTCCTATTTTTTTTTTTTAAAGATTTTATTTATTTATTTATTTGAGAGAGAGAGAATGAGAGACAGAGAGCATGAGAGGGAGGAGGGTCAGAGGGAGAAGCAGACTCCCTGCCGAGCAGGGAGCCCGATGCGGGACTCGATCCTGGGACTCCAGGATCATGACCTGAGCCGAAGGCAGTCGCTTAACCAACTGAGCCACCCAGGC
>NW_027856537.1:0-1964 GCF_054177405.1 Leptonychotes weddellii
CTGCCCTAATCTGGAGAAAGAAACAGGCATCAAAATCCAGCAAACCTAAGGATTACAAAACAAGAAGAATCCAAAGAAACCCGTACTGAGACACATTAACATTAAACTGTCAAAAGATAAAGACTAGGAGAGAGTCTTAAACTCAGCTAGAGAAAAACAACCTGTTAGGTACAAAGGAACACCTATAAGACTATCAGCAGATTTTTCAGCAGAAACTTTGGAAGCCAAAGGGAGTGACATGATATATTCAAAAGACTGAAAGAAAAACAACAACAACAACAACAAAGCCTGCCAACCGAGAATACTCAGCAAAGTTGTCCTATAGAATTGAAGGAGAGATAAAGAGTTTTTCCAAACAAGGACAAGATAAAACTCATTACCACTAGACTGGTCTTAAAAAAATTTAAGTGAAGTTCTTCAAGCTGAAATGAAAGTATGCTAATTAGTAACAAGAAAACATACAGAAGTATAAAAAAATCACTGGTACATGTAAGTATATAGTTGTATTCAGAATATTCTAATATTGTAATGATGGTGGATATATCCCTTATAAGTCTAGTATAAAGGTTAAGAGATAAAAGCATTAAAAATAACTATAGCAATTTGTTAATGGATACACAAAGTAAAAAGATGGAAATTGTAATATCAAAAACATAAAACATGTAGGGGTGTATAAATGTAGAGCTTTTGTATACATTCCAAGTTAAATTATTTTCAGCTTAAAATAGTCTGTTATAAGTATATAATGTGTTATAGCCTCAGAGTAATCACAAAGCAAAAACTTATAGTAAATACATGAAAGTTAACAGGAAAGGAATCTAAGCATTCCACCACAGAAAATCATCAAATTACAAAGGAAGAGAACAAAAGAAGAAAGAAACAAAGGGATTACAAACCACCCAGAAAGCAATTAACAAAATGGCAAAGGTAAGTCCCTACCTTCCAATAATTGCTTTAAATGTAAATGGACTAAATTCTCCAATCAAAAGACATAGAGTGGCTAAATAGATAAAAATTCAACAACGATGTATATGTTGCCTACAAGAAGTCTCATTTCAGCTTTATGGACACACACAGAAAATGCAGGGATGGATTAAGATATTCCATGTAAATGGAAACCAAAAGAACCTAGAGTAGCTATACTTATATCAGACAAAATAGATTTTAAGAAAAACATTGTAATAAGAGACAAAGAAGGTCATTCTCTAATGACAAAGGGATCAATCCAACAAGAGGATATAACATTTGTAAATATTTATGCACTCAACTTAGGCTCACCTAAATATATAAAGCAAAAACTAACAGACTTAAAGAGAGACAGACAGCAATATAGTAACAATAGGTGAATTTGATACCCTTCTTTTAACAATGGATAGATCATTCACACAGAAAATCAGTAAGACAGTATCAGACTTAAATTACCCATTAGACCAGATAGACATAACAGATATTTACAGAACATTCCATCCAACTGCAGTAGAATACACATTCTTCTTGAGTGCATATGGAACATTCTCCAGAATAGATCATATGTTAGGTGACAAAATAAGTCTTAATAAATTTAAGAAGACTGAAATTATATCAAGCATCTTTTCTGATCACAATGATTTCTGGAATAAAAACTCTTTGTCTCTCCTTCAATTCTATAGGACAACTTTGCTGAGTAGAGTATTCTTGGTTGGCAGGCTTTGTTGTTGTTTTTCTTTCAGTCTTTTGAATATATCATGTCACTCCCTTTGGCTTCCAAAGTTTCTGCTGAAAAATCTGCTGATAGTCTTATAGGTGTTCCTTTGTACCTAACAGGTTGTTTTTCTCTAGCTGAGTTTAAGACTCTCTCCTAGTCTTTATCTTTTGACAGTTTAATGTTAATGTGTCTCAGTACGGGTTTCTTTGGATTCTTCTTGTTTTGTAATCCTTAGGTTTGCTGGATTTTGATGCCTGTTTCTTTCTCCAGATTAGGGCAG
>NW_027856538.1:0-258 GCF_054177405.1 Leptonychotes weddellii
GCAGATTTCAAAGAACCAACATGTCAACCAAGTCACAAAATATGTGTATATTTAGCAGTTGGGTTCTTGAGTCTGATCAAGCTCGCTACGGCACAGTGCTGCTGCTATGGCTTGCTTTCCACGGACTAGAGTGCCAAGCATAGGACCTCATCATCTCTACCTCTCTTTAGCCCAGAAGAAACGGAAAAAGGACAGGAAGAAGCAGCGGCCTGCTGACGTTCCAGAGGACCTCCCCACGGCCCCAGGGCAGTCCATTGA
>NW_027856539.1:0-258 GCF_054177405.1 Leptonychotes weddellii
CAAGGGATATAAACAGGCAGCTCAGGAAAGCAGAATATCAAAGAGTGAATAGCCATACCAAAAAAAAAAAAAAAAGCATTACTAGTGATCAAACAATGCAAATTTAAGGAGTGGAATTTCTGTCTTTCGGGCTGACAAAATGCTAAGAAGAATGTTACTCGCTGAGTGTGAGGGTATGGAGAAATGGACCTTCCCATGGAACTAGGGGGATATAAAGTGTGGCAGGTTCTCTGGACAGCAATTTGTCATTTTATGGCA
>NW_027856540.1:0-258 GCF_054177405.1 Leptonychotes weddellii
CTCCTCCATTTCCACCTGCACACTCAATGCCCTGATGATCACCTCCACCTCCACCATCTCCTCCATTTCCACCTGCACTCTCAATGCCCTGATGATCACCTCCACCTCCACCATCTCCTCCATTTCCACCTGCACTCTCAATGCTATTATGATCACCTCCACCATCTCTTTCATTTCCACTTTCACACTCAATGCCCCAATGATCACTTCCAACACCACCTTCCTCACCACCCTGCTCCCAATACTGCTCCTACTTCC
>NW_027856541.1:0-258 GCF_054177405.1 Leptonychotes weddellii
GTAACCAGCATGGAAATGTTTTTGTAGATGGATATGGGAAGAGGGAAAAAATAAAAATTGGTTTATCATAGACAATGTTTAGTTTGTGGACCCAACTTAGGTTTGGTCTTTTTTTTTAAACCCATTCTGGTAATCTTTTTTTTTTTTTTTTTAATTTTTTTTTTTATTCTTATGTTAATCCCCATACATTACATCATTATTTCTAGATGAAGTTTTCCATGATTCATTTTTCGTGCACAACACCCAGTGCTCCATGCA
>NW_027856542.1:0-258 GCF_054177405.1 Leptonychotes weddellii
TACAAAATCTTAGTCTACCAACATTTGCTAAATTCTAGTTTTTTGTGTGTGTTTGGCATTTAGCTCATGTTTCCTCCCTTGAACCTGAAGCTGCTTTGATGGTTTGCGGCTGGCAGCGTGTGTGTGAGACAGTTGGTGGGGGAAGAAATGGCAGATGATGTAGTATGTTCACTCCACATGTGTTGTTTCTCACTGTCCCTTTCAACCCTCCAAAACAATCTTCTCATTACAAGGTTATGGGCAGTCTGGTAATTGCCA
>NW_027856543.1:0-258 GCF_054177405.1 Leptonychotes weddellii
CCGTGGTCCCCCTCGCCTGGCCAACAGCACCTCCGGTTTGGGCGCCGGCACCTGACTCCACTGCCTTACTCTCCAGCTAACGTGAACATCTTATTTTATTTTATTTTTTTAAGATTTTTATTTATTTATTCGACAGAGAGAGACACAGCGAGAGAGGGAACACCAGCAGGGGGAGCGGGAGAGGGAGAAGCAGGCTTCCTGCCGAGCAGGGAGCCCGATGTGGGACTCGATCCCAGGACCCTGGGACCATGACCTGAG
>NW_027856544.1:0-258 GCF_054177405.1 Leptonychotes weddellii
AAAGAAGAGCAACAACTCTCTCATCAGAAAAGCGACCACTTTCTGGAAGGTAGGACGTGCGGAGAAGTGAATCCGAGGCGATATTCGGGAGGATAGACGGCGGGGGAGGGGCCTCCGTCGGCCGCTTCTGGCAAGTGATAGAGCCGCGGAGCACAAAATCGGAACTTTTAAAAGTCTGCTCCGCTGAGGGACGTCACTCCGGTGGCAAAGCAGGGGGTGGAACCCTCCGGGACAGTGTGGTCTCAGGAACCTCGGGGT
>NW_027856545.1:0-258 GCF_054177405.1 Leptonychotes weddellii
ATCCGTCCCACCCCCCACCACTCCAGCAACCCTCAGTTTGTTTCCTGAGATTAAGAATGCCTCGTATCAGTGAGGTTATATGATAAAATTCAATGTATTTTACTTATTTTATTTGTTGCCTCTTATTCCTTCCAAAAAATGGTTAGTGTTCAAGGTAGCTTGAACAGTTACTGTCTAATGACTAGAATAATGCCTGGCACATAGTAGACATTCATTAAATATGCACTGGGAGGAGAGAAGGGAGGAGGGAGGTGAAAG
>NW_027856546.1:0-258 GCF_054177405.1 Leptonychotes weddellii
ACTGCAGTAGGGAGGAATAACACAGAGTTTGTGAGCAGATTTGTCTGCCTTGGGCACAGAAAAAAAAGTGTAGTTTAAGAGTGCAACTAGAATATAAAAGGAACTGGCCCTAGAATCCTGACAAATGCTGGCAGCTGCTTCCCAGGTGCTGGCCAGCACCACTGTGGACCTTTTCCCTTCACCTTGATAGCTTAGATAGCAGCAGGGTCTGGGTGCCTTAGCTGGCCTGCCATCCTAGTGAACACCAGGTCCCTAGCC
>NW_027856547.1:0-258 GCF_054177405.1 Leptonychotes weddellii
ACACAAGCAGGGGGAGTGGGAGAGGGAGAAGCAGGCTTCCCGTTGAGCAGGGAGCCTGACGCAGGGCTCGATCCCAGGACCCCGGGATCAGGACCTGAGCCGAAGGCAGTCGCTTAACGACTGAGCCACCCAGGCGCCACCCCCCCACACACTTCTTTTTTTTTTTTTTTTAAAGATTTTATTTATTTGACAGAGAGAGGCTTTTGTAGATCTAGAGTGAAATCATTTTAAAAAATTAATTCCTTTGTCTTTTATTGA
>NW_027856548.1:0-1964 GCF_054177405.1 Leptonychotes weddellii
CCCCCCCCCCCCCCCCCCCCCCCCCCCCCCCCCCCCGCAGAGGCCCCCGCCCTGCCTAGTCCCTTCTCCCCTCACTCCCTCCCCCAGGGTACACGCCCACTCACCTGCAGCAGCGTCTGAGAGGGCCAGGAGCAGGAGGGGGTGTGAGGAGGGAGAGAAAGCCAGTGAGTGACCGCCCACCGCACCACCCGCCGCCAGGCTCCCAGTGCTCTGAAAATAGCCACTCCCACCTGCGGCCCACCTCTACCCTGGGGCTGTCTGGGCCTCTCCTGAGACCACTGCTAGTCTCGAAGGAAGGAAATCCCAGGTCCCAGCTCTAGCCCCAGCCCCAGCATCTGTGAGCTGAGGACGCTGGCCCCTCTGCCCGCCCAGGGCTGACCTCTAAGTGACTGTCACAGGGCTGTCCCTCCCGCTCGGCCACGTTGAGGCTCCTAAGGATGGAGACCTCTACCCCTGAGTGCACATTTCAAAGAGAAGCAGCATCAGCCCCTGCAGAGTGGGCAGGCCTAGAGAGGGAATAAGGGCGTAGTGGTCTCTTGGAGGCCCCCGAACATGCAGGGAGGTCAGGAGCTGCAGGGCCTCACCCGCTGCTGGATGGCAGCGTGCTTCCGCTCCATGTCCCGCTTTTCCACTGCTGAGTCGATCACCAGCTGGTCTAGCTGTGGGGGAGGGGCGTCAGGGAGGGAGGTGACCACTCACCCGCTGAGACGGGTCTTGGGCCCCACCCCAGCCCGCAGGCTCACCTCGGCTGCCAACTTCTTCATGTAGGGGTCCAGCTGGTGCAGCAGGCTGTAGCCTTGCTGGAAGAAGCTGTACTGGGCATGCATGAAGGACAGCATCTGTAGGTGGGTGTGGCACAGGGGACGCCAGGCCCTCAGCAGCAGTGACCAGAGGACCCACCAGGTGTACTCACATCCCGCATACCTCACAAGCCTGTACTCAAGGCCAGCGCCCCCACCCCAGCCCCTCACCAATCACTCACAGAATCCAAGATTTCAAACTTCTTCTTGGCCTGGAGGACGTTGATCTGCCAGGGGACAGGTGAACAGGTGAAGGGTGTTGGGGCGGAGGTAGCCCATGGCCTGTCCCTTACCACAGAGTCCTCTCGGGCTGTTTGTGGTTCCCTGAGACCCCCAGCTCATCTTCGGCTCCCTGCACCTCAACCGCCCATGGTCATGGAGTCCTTCCCCACGTCAGGACTTTGGGTTCCTCCCATGAGCAAAGACAGAAATTCTCACACCTGCTCCTAGGCCCCCCACGCCCCCCTCAGCCTACCCCCTGTGGCCTGCAGCCTCACGTTTGTCCCCATCCCACCCCCACTGCTCTGCCTTTGCCTGGGCAACCCCCCCCCCCGGGCAACCCCCCACCACCACCACCACGTTCCTTCCCGAGATCTGGCATCTGAGGTTTTCTGGAGCCAGAGGGGCCCTCCCTCTGAAGGCCAGCTCAGTCTGCAGGAACTAGGAGCAGCTTCCCACCCCCTCCAGGCCTGACCGCTCCTTGCCCAGTGGCTGACCTGGAGCACATAATCCAGTGCCAGGTGACGGAAGCACTTCCGGGTGAGGGTCAAGGCACCTGTGGCCTCCTCTACCTCATGAGGACGGTGCCGTGGGGCTTGGGCATTCCTCACGAGGGACAGCTCCATGTCCTCTCGAACTTTGTCAAACTGCTTCTTGGTCTCCTTGAACTTCCGCACGTCCCTGGGGGCCAGCAGGTGTCAGGTCGGGGTCTTGGGAAGTCTCTACCTTCATGAACTGCCCTCCCTTCCCTACGGCCCTGTCCCAGCACCCCCACCCCCCAGCCCAGCTCTCCTCCTTTTCCTTTTCCTCTCCCTCCTCCTCCTCTTCCCTCCTCCTCCTCCCCCCCTCTCTTTCCCCTCCTCTTCCTCATTCTCCCCCTCCCTATCCCTCTTCCCCTCCTCCCTCTTCTTCCTCTTTGTCCTCCCCCTCCTTTTCTTTCTCCTT
>NW_027856549.1:0-258 GCF_054177405.1 Leptonychotes weddellii
CAGGGGACATGCTTGGCTGATGTAATGGCACAAAGTGGGTGGAAAAGAAACCAGCTAGCGATGACGGAGACGGAGACGGACTATCGTCCTGATACACAGGGGACATGCTTGGCTGATGTAATGGCACAAAGTGGGTGGAAAAGAGAGAGTAACTTCCACTGACTTACCCAGGAACACCTGATTCAGGTGTTCCCCACTTGAAAAGCACGTGAGGCAGGTGACTTCAGGGCTGGTGTGCATCTGGGAACAGAGCAGGCA
>NW_027856550.1:0-258 GCF_054177405.1 Leptonychotes weddellii
ATTGTACACGCCATTTTTAAAGAAAATTTTTTAATAGATTTTATTTATTTGAGAGGGAGAGAGAGTGAAAGAGAGCGCACAAGCAGGGGGAGTGTCAGGCTGAGGGAGAAGCAGGCTCCCCGCTGAGCAGGGAGCCCCACGTGGGGCTCGATCCCAGGACCCTGAGATCATGACCTGACCCGAAGGCAGACGCTTGACCGACTGAGCCACCCAGGTGCCCCTGTCCACGTCTTTTAAAATCAGGTCTCTGTCACTGGC
>NW_027856551.1:0-258 GCF_054177405.1 Leptonychotes weddellii
AATGATGTATTGTATGGTGACTAACATAACATAATAAAATTAAAAAAAAAAAAAGAAATAAAGAATAGAATGCAGTGCCTCTAGCTCCAGCCCAATAGTTTGTCTTAGACTTAGCCTTTCTTTGGTGACTTTCTGTACCCAGTTCTACCCATAAGAAGTTCACCTTAGAACCTATACTTCCATTCAATCAACAAAGATTTGTTGACATTTGCTATGCAACTGACTGTCAGGAGGGTATGGCAGATGTTGTGGTTGATA
>NW_027856552.1:0-258 GCF_054177405.1 Leptonychotes weddellii
AGTTGGTTAAGCGACTGCCTTCAGCTCAGGTCATGATCCCAGGGTTCTGGGATCGAGTGCCGCATCGGGCTCCCTGCTCTGCGGGGAGCCTGCTTCTCCCTCTCCCACTCCCCCTGCTTGTGTTCCCTCTCTCGCTGTGTCTCTCTCTGTCAAATAAATAAATAAAATCTTTAAAAAAAAAAAACAACACATTTTCAGTGAAACCAAGAGACAGCTGGAATGCCCAATTTTGGAGTAAGTGACGGGTGTCTAAGAACA
>NW_027856553.1:0-258 GCF_054177405.1 Leptonychotes weddellii
GGCCTCATAGAATGAGTTTGGAAGTTTTCCTTCTGTTTCTATTTTTTGAAACAGCTTCCCTAGAACAGGTTATTCCTTCTTTGAATGTTTGGTAGAATTCCCTAGGGAATCCATCAGGCCCTGGACTCTTGTTTTTTGGGAGGTTTTTGATCACTACTTCAATCTCATTACTGGTTATTGGCCTATTCAGGTTGTCGATTTATTCCTGTTTCAGTCTTGGCAGCTTATAGGTTTCCAGAAAGGCCTCCATTTCATCCA
>NW_027856554.1:0-258 GCF_054177405.1 Leptonychotes weddellii
CCAGAGAAACTACTTATACCACATCCTTGTCTTAGAGTCACTTTCTGAGGGGCCCAACCACTCATAACTCCTGGTGCTGCCAAGAATTGTGGGTATTGTCCCTCTGTGCCCCAGGATCAAGAGAGAGAGAATCTGCTTTTAAAAGACACACGTTCTTGGGAGATGTCAAACCTGGGTCATGAGAATCAACTTACATTTTTCCCTTGAGTGTGAAAACTTAAAAGCCACACATACAAGGTGGTGGACTGACATAGATCA
>NW_027856555.1:0-258 GCF_054177405.1 Leptonychotes weddellii
ACATTCAATTCACATCACAGTTGCAGGGGATGTCCTATCAGCAGGGAACACTGGGGACCGAACAAGCATTCTAGCAGGGGTGTGGAGAGGACGAATCTCCCGCTGTGAGTCCGCATGGAAATCCCGTTAAGAGCTCCATTACAGGGACTCTTCAGGCAGCCTCCTCTGAATATTTTCTGACAGACAAGTATTTCCAACTGGGGTCTCCGGGCTGGCTCCCAGATGACACTGCTTGGGCCTGAGGAATCCTGACCCAAG
>NW_027856556.1:0-258 GCF_054177405.1 Leptonychotes weddellii
TTACAGACATGAGAAGCTAAAGAAATGAGTTTTAAAGAGCCAGTAGTGAAGGTTTCTTTAAAAAGTGCTGTCTGTATATCATGGGAGAGAGAAGGGAAAACTCCCATTGAACTTAAGCCAAGTGAAAGTAGAAAGCTTCTAAACAACTGTTATAGAATTAATGGTACAGGGAATAGTCTCTGACCCACATAAAATTTAAAATGAACTGAAGTGGTCTGTCTGGTAAAACTCCTAAAGACATAGCCTCAGTGGCTAGAA
>NW_027856557.1:0-258 GCF_054177405.1 Leptonychotes weddellii
CCACTCCCCCTGCTTGTGTTCCCTCTCTGCTGTGTCTCTCTCTGTCAAATAAATAAATAAAAAATCTTTAAAAAAAAAAAAAAAGAGTCAGGGTTCCAACACTGATGGTTCTGTTGTTGTTGCGACACATAGGAAGACATTGATATTACCATATGATTTAAAAAGTTTACTAAAACCCATATTATTTGCTCTTAGAAAAACATATTTGACTTGGAACTACAGTTCTGACCAAAACTGTAAACCTTAAATGTCCTGAGA
>NW_027856558.1:0-258 GCF_054177405.1 Leptonychotes weddellii
AGAAAAGCTGATCAGGGGAGGCCTTGCTGTGGGGGCTGGAGGTGCTGAGTGGAGGCTCAGAGAACAAAACCCCTCTTCCCTGTGCAGGGAAGGAGCTGAGCCCCCAGGGGCTCCCCCTCCTCTCCCGGGGTGGCTGCCTCCTCCTCTTGTGACTGATGAAAACAAATACAACTTCAGGTTGTCAGGGTGCTGATTTAACAGCTGTATTTTCAGTCAGCAGAGCAATTTATAAAAATGCAAAACCGCAGAGGTCGGGGC
>NW_027856559.1:0-1964 GCF_054177405.1 Leptonychotes weddellii
ATCATCTGTCCTCTATCCATATCTACCTATCATATCTATCATCTATCTATCATCTATCATATTTATCATCTATCATATATATCTATCATCTATCTATCATCTATCCATATCTATCATATCTATCATCTATCATTCATAAATATCTATCACCTATCTATCATCTATCATATCTATCATATCTATCATCTATCATCCATCTATCCATATCTGTCATATCTATCATCTATCATCTATCATATCTATCATCCATCTATCTACCATATCTATCCATCTATCATCTATCACCTATCTATCCATATCTATCATATCTATCATCTATCTATCTAACATAAATATCTATCATCTATCATCTATCATATCTATCATCCATCCATCTACCATATCTATCTATCTATCTATCTATCTATCATCTATCATATCTATCATCTATCTATCATCTATCATATCTATCATCCATCTATCTACCATATCTCTCTCTCTCTCTATCTATCTATCTATCTAACATCATCATCATCTATCATTATCTATCACCTATCAATCATCAATCTATCATTATCATCTATCATCAGTCAATACATCATCTATCATTATCTATCAATCATCTATCTGTCATCAATCTATCATCTATCATTATCTATCAACCATCAATCTATCATCTATCATTATCTATCTATCATCTATCTATCTATCATATATATCTATCATCTATCTATCCATATCTATCATATCTATCATCTATCATATATATCTATCATCTATCATCTATCCATATCTGTCATCTATCATCTATCCATATCTATCATCTATCATAAATATCTATCATCTGTCCTCTATCCATATCTACCTATCATATCTATCATCTATCTATCATATTTATCATCTATCATATATATCTATCATCTATCATCTATCTATCCATATCTATCATATCTATCATCTATCATTCATAAATATCTATCACCTATCTATCATCTATCATATCTATAATATCTATCATCTATCTATCATCCATCTATCCATATCTGTCATATCTATCATCTATCATCTATCATATCTATCATCCATCTATCTACCATATCTATCCATCTATCATCTATCTATCCATATCTATCATATCTATCATCTATCTATCTAGCATAAATATCTATCATCTATCATATCTATCATCCATCCATCTACCATATCTATCTATCTATCATCTATATCTATCATCTATCTCTCATCTATCATATCTATCATCCATCTATCTACCATATCTCTCTCTCTCTCTCTATCTATCTATCTATCTCTCTATCTATCTATCTATCATGTCTGTGTCCTCATCGATTTGTGTATTATCTCCATACCCAGTAGCCCTGACTGTGGCTCTCCACATCCGCTAGCGTTTCTGCACCACCCCAAGGCTCTCCGCGAGCGATCCCGCAGTGGTGCGCTATTGTTCGCATTCAGTGAGATGGGCGCTTGGGTTTCCTAAGCAGTAGGCGACGCCGGCACCCATGAGCCATGTGCCCCTGAGGATGGTAGACCCAGGGAGGTGGGCACGGCCCTGCGGCCTTGGGGAGGGCTCTCCGTGCGTTAGACCGCCCAGTGGCAGAGGGATTCACGAGGAAGGGGCGTGAGTGAGCTGCGCCAGGGACAGAGCGCCGGCCACCCTCTGCGCTGCCTCACCTGCGACTCCGGCTGTCACCGCCCGCAGCTTGATGCCAGGCCCAGGGCGAGAGGAAAGTCCCAGGGATGATTATCTGGGATATTAGAGAAAAGGGCGGAGGAATATTTGTGAAGATGATTGTGGCATTTTCAGAACTGGGGGTGGTGCTGATATCCACAGGCTGCTTCTGTCATCCACGTGGTGGGGCTCACGTAGACACATCCCCCTGTTTCACAGGCTGTTTGATTGGGTTTGTGGATTCCTCACTGTCGTGGTCACATGTCTGCAAACTCTGGCCACACAGAGCAAGAATGGA
>NW_027856560.1:0-258 GCF_054177405.1 Leptonychotes weddellii
AGGCTTCCTGCCAAGCAGGGAGCCCAATGCGGGGCTTGATCCCAGGACCTTGGGATCATGACCTGAGCCGAAGGCAGACCTCAACGACTGAGCCACCCAGGCACCCTGAGTTCTCAACTTCTAATTTTAAACTTTCTACTGGATTTAAAAAAAAAATACAGCCATACTATTCGTAATTTCCAAGAAGTTTTTGTTGTTGTTGCTGTTCTCTGAGTAGCATCGTTAATCCCCTTTTTAAGTTGAGGAAATGGAGACACA
>NW_027856561.1:0-258 GCF_054177405.1 Leptonychotes weddellii
GCTGGCATGGGTGGGAGCTGGGAAACAGGTTAGGCTGCTGCAGTCGTGCAGGGGAGAATGTTTTCCCTGACCCTCCTGGAGTCCCTGGCTGGGGCTGAAAATTAAACTCACAAAGGCAGATGGACAGTAGAAAAGCACGCATGTTTTATTGACTTTTTACAGGGGCATGAAAGCCTTCACAGGAGAACGAGGACCCAACGTAGCGACCAGAGCAGGAAGCTCTGATACCCTTTAGACAAAGAAACAGTACATTTTTGA
>NW_027856562.1:0-258 GCF_054177405.1 Leptonychotes weddellii
ACAAAGGGCAGAGACGTGCCCTGACCTGAAGGCAGGACTGGGAGAGCTGCGGAGGGACACACAACCCAGGACGCTGCAGTATATAGCAGCACAGACAGAAACGGAGACAGTGTGGCCTGGAGAGCTCACTGAAGAACAGACTGCGTTCTCTCTGCTCTGAGGCAGAGGGTTGGAAATGGTCTCTTCTGCTCTGACTTGCGGAAGAGACACGGAAAGCCGCCAGAGAACAAAAGCCCCCAAAACTGATTCCCACTGAGC
>NW_027856563.1:0-258 GCF_054177405.1 Leptonychotes weddellii
AATGTGTGTGTGATGTGTGAGCATCTATGTGTGTAATGTGTGTGATGTGTGAGCATCTATATGTGTGCAATGTGTGTGTGTGATGTGTGAGCATCTATGTGTGTAATGTGTGTGTGTGATGTGTGAGCATCTATATGGGCAATGTGCTACTTGCCCCGCTGAGGTTGTAAACTCCTCAGGGGCTGCTCCCTTTACTGAAATGGCTTCATCTACGTAAAATAAGGGGAAAATCACAAAATTTCTAGGAAAACTCACAGA
>NW_027856564.1:0-258 GCF_054177405.1 Leptonychotes weddellii
GCTGAATTCCTGAGAGGAGATGAAATCCAGGTCTCCTACTCCTCCGCCATCTTGCTCCGCCCCCCCCTTCAAGTATTATTAATGGAATGCTCACTCTACTGCAGGCATATATATGTATTATGATTGCTATATATTATTATATATTATAATTGTATAACATTTTATAAATATCTAACATGTTATATAATTATAATAGATCATCAATTATATTTGTGTATTTATAAACCCATCTCTCCAAACATAACCCTCTTATTTTAC
>NW_027856565.1:0-258 GCF_054177405.1 Leptonychotes weddellii
CATGCCTCTCCATTTGGATATAGATTCTCATAAGATAGAGAATATTTAGATTATTTTACATGCATCGTTCAAAATCATGGTTCAGGTTGATACTCAGAAAATACATTCACAACTTTAGGGGTGTACCGGATGGAGAAACTGACAAAAATCATTCATTCATTCTCCAGTGATCCCAAATCAGTCATTCTAAATGATGGACCCATCCATTTATCTATTTTTAGTCCATCATCTATCCATCCATCCATCCATCATCCATCC
>NW_027856566.1:0-258 GCF_054177405.1 Leptonychotes weddellii
GTCGTGAGATGGAGCCCCATGTTGGGCTCCGTGCTCAGTGGGGAGTCGGCTTGAGATTGTCTCTCCTTCTCTCTCTGCCCCTCCCACCCCTCGCTCTCTCTCCCCCTCTCTCTAGAATAAATAAATCTTTTTTAAAAAGTATAATAAAGGCTTTAAGAAAACACACGTAACATTAATTCTAATTAATTACTCTAATTTAAATCTAAAATCTTCACATTGTTTTTCCTTAGGCTCTAAGTATGTCTTTTGTGTGGTATA
>NW_027856567.1:0-258 GCF_054177405.1 Leptonychotes weddellii
TCTTCATCTGCACAGTGAGGAGGCTCCCAGAATTTTTCAGTGTTTATCTTCTTGGACAATCTTGACTGCTCTCAGGCACACGGCTGCTCATTCTTCCCTTCAACAGAGCAGGTGCACAGGGCTTGTGCTGTGTTTTGATGCCCACAGGTCATCTTCTTTCAATGATGTCTCTGTGGTTTTCCTCGGTGAAATAGCCCTACCCTCCCTCCCACCCAGTACACGTGGTTTGGGTGGGTTCAACACCTCCACGCAGCTCAA
>NW_027856568.1:0-258 GCF_054177405.1 Leptonychotes weddellii
AGAGAAGATAGTAGGAAGGGAAAAATGAAGTGGGGGGAATCAGATGGGGAGATGAACCATGAGAGACTATGGACTCTGAGAAACAAACTGAGGGCTCTAGAGGGGAGGGGGTGGGGGGATGGGTTGGCCTGGTAGTGGGTATTAAGAAGGGCACGTTCTGCATGGAGCACTGGGTGTTATGCACAAACAATGAATCATGGAACACTGCATCAAAAACTAATGATGTAATGTATGGTGATTAACATAACATAATAAAAT
>NW_027856569.1:0-258 GCF_054177405.1 Leptonychotes weddellii
GCTTGCAACCCACCTGAATTCTCTTCTCCTGACAACATGTGTTGCAACTACGGGAACTCCGGATGTGGCTATGGCTGTGGATGTGGCCCCTATTCTGGCTGTGGTTACGGAACTGGCTCTGGCTGTGGTTATGGCTCAATCTCTGGCTGTGGCTATGGCTCAGGATGGGGCTGTGGAAGAGGCTCCTGCTGTGGGTGTGGATATGGCTCTGGCTCTGGCTACTGTGGCTACCGGCCATTTTGCTACGGAAGATGTTAC
>NW_027856570.1:0-1964 GCF_054177405.1 Leptonychotes weddellii
CACGTGTGTCGGGTGGCGCTGCTGCGACAGATCCGGTAGAACGGCACCCCGTGCGCAGGCGGGCCAGCCTCCCACTTCCAGCCCCAGGCGCCAGCGCATTCTCGACCCCGTGAGGTCTTGGCCTCTCTGGGCTCCGTGGCAGACCTCAGGTGCGCCATGGTTGTTGATAACAAGTCCACAGGTGAACTGTGAGGGCATTCGTGGAAATGTGGGTGAGACATTGACTGTGAAGCAGACCTTTGATCTCATGTCCTTTTTGTGTCCCCTCTGACTTTGTAGGGTTATGACAACACCGAAAGCAGCGTGCGTAAGGCCAGCGTGTTTTGCTTAGTGGCAATTTATTCTGTAATTGGAGAAGAGCTGAAACCTCACCTCGCACAGCTCACGGGGAGCAAGGTATGTATAGTGTTACACCTGGGCTCTGCCGGCCGTCACAGGTCTGCTTGGCTGCAGCTCTGGCCTCCAGACAGCCAGGGTCCCTCTTGGGCATCAGCAGTCACGATAGCAGGCTCTCGCCTGGTGCTTGCTGAGTCCCGGATCCCGGCGCTGTTGGCTGCACTTCGCGTGTGTTGATGCATTCGTTCATGACAACATCCCTGTGGGACAAGGACAGTTATCCCACATTTAACTGCCCAAGGGCACACAGAGCTCAGCTTTTCCCTCCCTATGCTGCCTCTCACGTTCCTTTCAGAGTTTCCTGGAATCGGGGGCTAGATGTGGAACAAAAGGCCCATTGGCTCATTGCAGCTGAGAGTGCTTATTGGTTTAAAAATAAACTTAAAATCTGAAGAGCCTGCCAGGTGAGAGCAGGTGGATGCCCCGAACTTCAGCAGGAGAGGCGGGGCGGGGGAGCGGCAGCTTGAACTCCCGGGCCTTGCAAGCCTCCTGCCTGGTGGCGAGGCTACTCCAGGGACTGCCCCTGGGGGACATGCATCAACATGGAGTTCAAAACACCCTGGCAGCATTCTGGATTAAAAACCGTGAAGCTAGAGGTGCCTGGCGTGCTCCTTATGAAGGAAGGAATCAACAAGTAGTGCCCTGTTTCTTTCCAAATAGAGCAGTTCCTCCGACACCACTGATGAGCCTCGCTCCCCGAGAGTTCTGGCAAAGCCAGCTTGCCCGCCTCTGTCCAAGCAGGACTTGCCCCTCAGCACCACTGACACTTCGGGCCACTTTGTTGTCGGGGCTTGTCCTGGGCATCGTAGGAAGATCGGCAGCGCTCCTGACTGCCGTCTGTAGATTCCAGTAGCACCCCCACCATCAGATGTCGTCATCCCCATTAAGTCTGCACATGGCCAGATCACCCCTGGGGGGCAGAATCACCCCTGCTTGAGAACCACCGATCCAGAAGGAGACATGTGACTCTTCTTGCAGACAGAAATAAGCCGCTGGGTCAGAAGGTGTGAGTGAGGCAGCTGTGGATAAATGATTTGGGGGCTACTTCGCCTGATTCCATTTTCCACTTCTTCCTACAAAAAGTCTCCTTACTGATCCCTGCCCTAGCCACGACCTGAAAAATACTGAGCCAAGAGTCACCAGCAGTGAGGGCTAGAAGACAGTATTTACAAAGGGAATTCAACCTTTAAAATTCATCCCCAAATTGTATTAGACCCCGGTTTTGTCTGGCAATTTTCATTTTCCTCAGTAAAGCAACTGTCCCATTGTCTTGTGTGACCCTGCTAATAATGGACTGAGAAGATACAGGTGTTTTCTCATCCCTGTCCGGCGGCCGACCTGCTGGGGCTCCTTTCAGTGGTGGCCTTGGGTCTGGAGCCCGTTACAGCTTGAGTCCACTCAGAGGGCTTAGGAAGGCCGGCCCTCGCACCGTTCTGCTTTGCTAGCCCGATCCATCCTGTTACAGGCGTTAGATGTGATAACTCTAGTGTGGTAATACGAACTTTGTGGACTCAGATACACATCTCCACCACCAAAAATCGGTAGCTGACAGACATGGCGCTAAGTCC
>NW_027856571.1:0-258 GCF_054177405.1 Leptonychotes weddellii
GAGCAATCTCACGACCCTGAGATCATGAACTGAGCTGAAATCAAGAGTCAGACACTTAACCAGCTGAGCCACCCAGGTGCACCTGCATGTGTATTTTTTTCTTTTTTTTTTAATTTTTGTATTGTTATGTTAATCACCATACATTACATCATTAGTTTTTGATGTAGTGTTCCATGTTTCATTGTTTGTGCATAACACCCAGTGCTCCATGCAGAACGTGCCCTCTTTAATACCCATCACCAGGCTAACCCCTCCTCC
>NW_027856572.1:0-258 GCF_054177405.1 Leptonychotes weddellii
AGCCCCCAATATCACTGCCTTCTCAGTGCCCCTTCCCTCCTCCTTCCCTGGACCTGGGGGTGTGCACCTGTGTGTGGAGAGAGAGAGAGAGAACGACAGTTTCCTTCTAATCTTTCCCTTTATTCTTCCTTTTGAAAGAATAAACTTAAAAGTCCTTTGCCGGTTGGAGTCTTAGATTCTCAGATTGTGTCTTTACACCGCCAGACTGCGTTTGGAGATTCATTTTCGATGACTTTCTTGTTTGCCTCTGGACCCCAA
>NW_027856573.1:0-258 GCF_054177405.1 Leptonychotes weddellii
ACTTGGGACGCCTGGGTGGCTCAGCGTTAAGCATCTGCCTTCAGCTCAGGTCATGATCCCAGGGTCCTGAGATCGAGCCCCGCATTGGGCTCCCTGCTTGGCGGGAAGCCTGCTTCTCCCTCTCCCACTCCCCCTGCTTGTGTTCCCTCTCTCACTGTCTATCTCTCTGTCAAATAAAATCCTTAAAAAAAAAAAAAAAAGAGTCGGACGCTTAACCGACTGAACCACCCAGGCACCCCAATTACATTTCTAATCATG
>NW_027856574.1:0-258 GCF_054177405.1 Leptonychotes weddellii
AAGGTCTCATGTTGTCTCCAGTCTCTGTTCTGTTTTGTGTGAGCCCCATCACAGAAACTTTTCAGAACTTTAGTAATGGCAGTGTATGGTTTTATCGCCCAAATCCTCCATATCAAAAGCATGTACTATCTTGGGGCCTTCTTTCTGGATGTGAAAACTTACCATAGATTTGCTGCAGGGATCTTTTTTAAGTTTCTTTTTTTTTTTTATTATGTTATGTTAATCACCATACATTACATCATTAGTTTTTGATATAGT
>NW_027856575.1:0-258 GCF_054177405.1 Leptonychotes weddellii
ATCGAGTACAGGATGCAAAAAGAGTGACTGAGCAAGAATAGTTTTAGAAAACAAACACAAAAGCCTTTGGAGATGGTCACTCGGTATCATGACCAGCCAAGTTAATGGGATCTTGGTTTGTTAATAACATGGGTGCTGACCATCCTACTCTTCTCTGGCCCAATCATAATCAGTTCTTCTAGATGCCACTTTTTTTTTTTATTCTTATGTTAATCCCCATACATTACATCATTAGTTCTAGATGAAGTGTTCCAAGAT
>NW_027856576.1:0-258 GCF_054177405.1 Leptonychotes weddellii
AATTTAGGAATGACACCACTCGCAGTTGGGAAAAACCATTATGAAAATGTAGTATTTTGAGTTAGATCTTGAAGACTGAGGTGAGGATGAGAAGGGGAGGCATCCCAGACAATGGGCACATTGTGAGAGGAAAAACAGAGGAGAGAGCATTTGAGGTGTTCAAGGGAGGTTTGGAAGAACCTCTTTGCGGGAAGCAGAAGGTTCCTGCAGGGTAGGAATGAGGAAATGAGAGGTCAACACTATGTAAATGATGCTACA
>NW_027856577.1:0-258 GCF_054177405.1 Leptonychotes weddellii
CTTGAACCCAGGCAGCGTGGCCCTGACACCCGCTCTCCATCACTATATGTATCACGCTTGCATGGGCACAGGATCAATAAGAGCCTTGATCTGTATGAATGGATAAAGAAGATGTGGTATATATATACAATGGAATATTATGCAGCCATCAAAAGGAATGAGATCTTGCCATTTGCAATGACGTGGATGGAACTGGAGGATATTATGTTGAGTCAAACAGAGAAAGACATGTATCATATGATCTCACTGATATGAGGA
>NW_027856578.1:0-258 GCF_054177405.1 Leptonychotes weddellii
AAAAAAAAAAAGTTTAAAACTAATATATGAATTCAATAAAGTTGAAGGACACAAAATCCATATACAAAAATCAGTTGTGTTTCTACACTCATGTAATGAACTAGCAGAAAGAGAAATTGAGAAAATAATCCCATTTACAATTACATCAAAAAGAATAAAATACCTAGGAATAAATTTAACCAAGGAGGTGAGAGACTAGTACACCAAAAACTATAAGACATCGATGAAAGAAATTAAAGACACAAATAAATGGAAAAA